>NW_028246190.1:0-35000 GCF_964263255.1 Lissotriton vulgaris | reverse complement strand
AAAGTAATTTACAAACGTTTAAGCTATTGCCATTATAAATTACAAAAACTTTTATTTAAGTATTAATTATTTACAAAATTAAAAGCCATTGTTTTTTGTAATATCAATACATCTAAGTCACGTAAATACAACACACATTGCATTACAAATGCTATAGGTGTCACATTTGCAAAAGTCAAAACTATTGACATTGTAACTGACAAAGCTATTAATTTCGCTACTTTCAAAACCAACACATAAATAAAAAAAGTGTAATTTACAATACTAATAGCTCAAACTTTCCTAATGCGAGACCTATTGCATTTCCAATGCTTGTTCTATGCGGAATCCCTCCTCAACACTAACCCTTAAACAACATGTCACTGACCAGTGTACGTTATATTTATTGCTCTTGAGTTTTAGTACTAACATTTCCGATGGTGTTAAAGGCATATGTGCAGCAAACAACTCCATTGGGAGCAAAAAAGGCAATACCTCCCTAGGGTCACAGGCTCAACGCAATGGAGCCAGCAGCATAATTTACCTTCAATGAAAACCTGTGTGGTCTTGTCTACCGCTGGTGAAATGTTAATGTAAACATCCAGCACTTTTCTCCAATGTCGCTGAGAACTGGCCCACAGTGTTCACAATCCACAAACTGGTCTACAGGAAAGTGGGTTCCCGATTCACAAAGCAGGCAAGGGACAGCCAACTGTACAATATCCTGGGCTAACTCTGCTAAACAATGCCTGCAGCAGAACACGATAACGCCGACACATCTATTTAACAAGCATTTGCAATGCAATAGGTCTCGCATTGTAAATGGCAATGTCTTTTATTGATGTTTTGGTTTGTAAAAGAAATTTACCCGTTGGCTGCGTCGAACGTTCATCCCCAGTGCTGAACATTCGAAAAACGGGTGGGGCAGCGTCGGCCAACGGACGTGCGCAGCACTACCAAGGTAGTGCTTGTGACGACCGTTGGCCGACGGCAGCAGCCAACGGGTTAAAGGCATTGTCAATTAATCGCCAACACATCTATTTAACAAGCATTTGCAATGCAATAGGTCTCGCATTTATGTGAGTTTGAGCTTTTGGCATTGTAAATGGCAATGTCTTTTATTGATGTTTTGGTTTGTAAAACAAATACAAGGCATTGTCATTTGCTATGCTAATAGCTTAAACTCTAGCAAATGTGAGACCTATTGCATTGCAAATGCTTGTTTTAATCTGCCACTTGCCTGCTTTTAAATGTTGGTAAGTATGTATTTATGCACCTGATAAACTTGACGCCGCTTACCTAACGCTTGTATAGCGACCCTTGGCTCCAGGTGATGGTTGGGGCTCCCCTGCTACTGCGAGAGCAGACTACTCCTCAGCGGATGACGGGCACCTACCTCTACCAAAAATATGTTATTCCTCTGCTTTGCGTTAACTTCGGAACACTACTCTACTGTCTGCACTTTGAAGAGGCGTACCTTGGCCTTATCACTAGAAGAACAGACAGAAGCAGCTGAGCCCTGAGCAGCGTTCCTACAGTCCCTATAGCCAAGGTCCCTGAAAAGCACTGAAAGGGGTCCGGTTTTTTAAATCTTGCGGTCAGTTCTGAATACTTGCACTGATAGCTATATAAATGAGGAAAGTAAATGGAAACCTCATGTGTTAAAAGAAACATGTAAAGGAAGAGGAAAGACCGTTTTTATATGTGGCTAGAAAGTTCCGCACCTTCAGACTAAGAATCTGCGCATTAAAAATGAAACACACCACTTCCTTGCCACACACAACCTCATACAACTCTAGGACGGGCTGACAGTCGCGCTGTTGCCACGGGATACTGTTTAAGAATGTCTTCAATTAGAATTAAAATAAAATAAAATAAAATTAGAGCCGGGGTGAAGTGAACCCCGTCCAGGCCTTGGCCTGGCATAGGCAGGCGGGGCAATCGGGGAGCAGGGGGGACGATCGGAAAGGCTTCATGGCCGAATGGGAGAAAAAAGTGCTTCCATTTTCGGAAGGGCTTCGCGGCCGAATGGGAAAAAAAGTGCGTCCCAGCTAATTAAAGGGCATAGTATAACGCAGCAGGTAAAAGTTCCAGTCCGGGTGGGCCGGCCCAAAAGTGGACAGGACGGTGACAAGGAGGGACTAAGAAGCCTCCTTTACAATCAGAAGCCAGCGTTTCGCATGGAAGATGATGCTACCCAATCAAAAAGATGGGTGGGGCTTCAAGTTCCCTTCCAAAAGTGTATTGATTAGAAAAAGCCCTCGCCGAAGCGAGGAGCGCGTGCACGCTCCAGCGGTAGGTCTGCGAGACCTAAAAATCACAAGGCAGAAGAAAAAAACACAGGCGAGACCGCTATAGGCTGGCTTCCACACTGGGATACACGAACCTCCAGCTCATGATGGTTTTGCCTTCGGTCGCTCCTGGTGGGGTTTTACATTTCCATCTATCTTAGCCTAATGAACTTAACCTGGAACTAAGCGCAATAAACTTATCCTGTTTTACACAACTGGCTCAAGGATCATCTGTTTACAACACTTCTACACAGAATGGACTTTCGCAGTGGATAAAGTAAAATTTTCTGCACAATTACCATAAAAAGTTAAATATGTAGAACTGCTGTGCTTTGAGTCACAATCGAGGCGTGCCGGGTGACGTCTATGGGCCTCAGTCACCCCATCTTATTTGGATACGGGCTGCTAGTTGTTTTCTTTAAAGTAAGAGCTGAGCCACATTTCCCTGTGCAAGCCTTGAATGTACCATCTTCGCGACCCTTCTTCCTATGTGTACTCTAGTTTTTCACCCTGAAGAATGGAGTGTAACACACACTGCCCACCTCTAGCATTTATTCATTTTACAAGTTATCATGCAGCTTCGGACTCACAGGGATGGCGGAGGCTGAGGGGTGGCATTTCATGCTTCTCGGTCTCCTTCAGAAACCCAGTCACAACCAAGGCAGTAAGAGGAGACCGGTGTTCTCAAAGACTGAACTTTGAACCTTGAACTTCCCTGGCCCTGGATTCTTACAAGCCACTCCTTTGTTGAGGACCAATTATAAACCCTAACAGAAACCGTTATATTAGTAACAAAAACGGGTTATATTGGAGTGCTCTCTGTCGTGACGGAGAGGTTGGGATCCGACAGTGTGGGCGACTGACAGTAGGGCAGTAGGACCCTGTGGGTCCTCAGGCAGAGTGACCAGGTCACCGGACACCAGATCCGGTGGCAGGGACAGGAAGGGGACGGACAATGACCAGGACAGAGACGTGGACGGACGTGGGGACGAGCAACTGCATGATGTAAGAATAAAGAAGAGTTACACTAACCTGTGTCCTGTGTATGGTGTACACCCCTGCGCACAGCATGGACACGACAACTGGCGACGAGGGAAGAAACGATCGTCACGACGTGCGAGGAAAATCGTCGTGTGTGGATTAGCATCATGGAAACATCAAGGTGACGCCAGGAGCTACACGGGAGCCCACCCCGATCAGCGTCCTACACAGAGTGACAAAGCGCGGTAAGGAGCGCTCAGGAGCAGCGGAGCAGCGTTAGTGCCGAGCAAAGTTGTGGGGCGATCGCGCTCGCGCATTTAAACGCGAAGTCTCGCGAGATGTGGAAGTCCCGGCGGCCATCTTTGGATCAGGCAGAACAAGCCAATGGGAGCACAGCAAAAACGTGGCGGCCATTTTGAAGTCAGGAAAGCGAGATTTAGAGAGCGAAATCTCGCGAGAACAAGGGGCGGCCATTTTAGATGGGACAAAAGTACTAATAGCAAGAAGAAAAGGACAGCGGCCATTGCAAGGGCAGGCAAGAAAAGAAAAGAGGCACAACAAAGAGTGTCACAGTAACAAGAATACTACAAAAGAACAGAAAGGAGAGGAAAAAGAAAAAAAAAGGACAAGAAAAACATAGAGAAGGATAAGAACAACAGAAAGAGAAAGAAGAAAAAAAAATTTAAAAAAAATAAAAATAAAAAAAAAATAAAAGGACAAGGAAAAAGGGGACACAAGAGAAAAGAAAGTAGAAAAAGTTACAAAAAAAAAAAAAGCACAACACAAGAAGAAGAAGACGAGAAAGACGATAAAAGGTAAACACAAGAAGACAGAACAGATAAAAAGAAGAAGGCGAGAATGGCAGATCCAAAGCCCAGCGCACAATACAAATAAGACGAAATAAGGACGAGAAGAAAAGACAGAAAGAAAACGAAAATAAGAATGGAAAAAGTCTGAAAAGAGAAAGAAAATAAAAGTTTGAATGAAGAATAAAGGATAAATAAAGCGCAAAAAGGGCGCACGAGTGAAAAAAGGCAACAAGAGAAAGAAAGAAGACAGTGCAATAAGAAAAAGGATAAAGACATACAATGAGCAGAGCGGACAGGCGCTACCAAGGAAGATCAAGGCAAGGGACACTGCACGGCCAGGACCAAAGGTGGTGAGACAGAAAGAAATAATATCGATATTAAGACAACAGGTTCTCCAAAGATTCACTGGCGGTGACGAAAGTGAAAGGATTGACGATAATGGTTGTCTCCGACCGACAACAAACAACAAGGAAAAGATAGCGTGTCAAGGAGCTAAAGGCAGATGAAGAAGAAATGGCAGCGGCAACTGCAGCCACATAGAAGGAGGAAGATAGAGGACAAGGAAGCGATGGAGACACTAGATCACGAAGGACATTCAGTAAATAACAGAGACTCATTGAAGAGATGTAGAGTGACCAGCTCTCTCTCTCTCTCTCTCTCTCTCTCATTCTTTCACCTTCATCAATATAACTGTGAATGAGGACTATGATAAATGTGTCACAAATTTTTGTTTGCAACAAGGGGGGAGATGTCGTGACGGAGAGGTTGGGATCCGACAGTGTGGGCGACTGACAGTAGGGCAGTAGGACCCTGTGGGTCCTCAGGCAGAGTGACCAGGTCACCGGACACCAGATCCGGTGGCAGGGACAGGAAGGGGACGGACAATGACCAGGACAGAGACGTGGACGGACGTGGGGACGAGCAACTGCATGATGTAAGAATAAAGAAGAGTTACACTAACCTGTGTCCTGTGTATGGTGTACACCCCTGCGCACAGCATGGACACGACACTCTCTTCATCACCCGTACCCTGAGGAGATGGCACATTTCGCCTCACTGTGCCATGTTCTGCTTCCTATATTCTATCGGTGCACACCATCCAAGGGTACTGAAGCGCTTTACAAGTGCACCAGTTACATCACACAAGAGCACGTTCCGTTTTTTGCAGGCACAGAGTGATTACGTGATTTGCCCAGTATCACAGGATGTTTAGGTGACGCCCATGGGCGTCCACAGAACATTTTCCAGGGAGGGGGGGATGGGGGCAAAATGTTAACGCCATCACCATTCTCCGACATGATGTGTGCCAGGTGGGGCACAAGAAACTCTGGGGCGCAGGAGGAGTCATGGGGGACAGGAAGCAGGCTGCGTATGATCTCATACACCATAGGGTTGTTGTGCCACAGCCATCTCTTTCTTTAATAAAGTAAGATTTCTCTGGCGGTTAATGCACAAATCTGTGTTTTGTCAACACCCAGTTAAGAGTCATGAAGTTTAACATGCAAAATGAAAATTTGCATTTTATGTATCAAGGTAAGCGGGTTACTGCTTTTGACTTCCTCTTGTTGCTTGCTGTTCATAACTTGCAATAATTCTAATATATCACAGAGAGCAATGGATTGGCATCAAGGAGCTACATGCAAGCGTCAAGGCATGGGTTTAGAACCTTATTGTTATTTTCAAAAGTTGTCTGTTAGCAAGATTGCTACAAGAGGTCATTCAGAAGTAAGAAAGTCCAACAGGGTTTTAAATCATGACTTTGTGTTTCTCCCGACCAGGCACATACTGTAGATTGATTTGAACACTTATGATTTATTGTCTTTTTTTAACATGTGCGTGTGATGTAACATACTCTAACACCCTACACTGGGATGAGAAATGCTATGAAACAATTAAATTAAAAAATGTGAATATTTTTAAAATCATAATTCGTGTAATTACTCAGATCTGTTTACGGTGTGTGCTCATCTCTTATACACAGATGTTGAACAACTTCAAAAACCTGCCTCCAAATCATATTTTCTTTGTACAGATCACAAGCTGTGGGTCTTAGTTTCCCTCGCTTGCATTAGCATTTAGGTGTTAGGCTCCAGGTAGTTCCCACCATGTGATACTCAAACAAAAGGAGTGCTGATTGACCTTTAAATTAGGCCCTTGTTTTGGGGTTCCACCAGGTGATACTCGAACAAAAGGAGGGCTGATGGCCATTTAATTTTAGTCCATTGTTTTGCATCCACCTGGAGGTGAAAATAAAAAAGCCCCTTCACCACCTGCAGGTTGATGCTCAGAATACAGAGCTGTCAGTGGCGGGTGCTGCTGAATGTGTCATGGTGTTGGCAAATTACGCCAGGCCAAAATCAGCATTAACTCAGGGATGGCACCCTGGATCCTGGACCATGCTTAATAACTGCCCAGGATCTGGCAGGAGCAGCCTCATGTTCCTTAGCCTCTGTTCATGTACTGAGCACATGTATTACTCCACATAAGGTCATTCTCAATATACTGTAAAGGTGTGTGGTAAATCACCCGTTTTAAAGTGCACCAATCTCTGAAGGGCGTGGGTTTACCTCAAATAAATAATAACGCTCACAAGCAAGTTGTAAATGCTTTCTACCCTCTATTAACAATGGGTGCCCAACAAATACGCAATTACACAAACAGTTACATTAGTTTGGTCTGGTTCTTACGCCGAGGGTTTAAGAGGAAACAGCACCTTACAGGCCTAATTCTGAGGTGGGTGGAGAGAACAAAGGCAAAAGTATTTTTGTTCTTACTCCTGTTATGAGCTGATCATACAGGCCGTTTGCTCTTGTGTTTGCTCATGTAATTGTCAAAGGGTCCTACCTGGAGGATATTTGATGTACAAATCTGTACGCTAGGAGCAATAACATTCAAAACGTGCCACAGGAAATGTTTACTCATGTTATTCCTTATTTCAGGGCACATGTAAATGGGTGCAAATACATACAGCATTGCCGGTACCCAAATAATAATGCTGTTTCAGGTGCAAATCGGAGTTTGCGCCTGAATTGTTATCACCAGCAAAGCTGCCATCAGAGACTATAGTAGCAACAAACAAATTCACAGATTTTAGCACCAAGAATTTCTAAAGTCAGGCATGCTACGCCCATTGCAGCCCCCCCTGTGTGTCGGCCCGGCTGAGACATCTTCCCGGGCACACACACAGCCACATCCGAGTACTTCACATAGGTCTTTAAAAGACCATTTACTTGTTAATGAGGCTTTGTTGTGTTTTCACCCCTTCTTAGAGCCCCTGCATCTCCACTCTGCAAATGGCTGGATGAATTAGCCCCCCCCCCCCCCGAAATGTGACTCAACAAAGCCCTAAACATTGTGCTTTTACTAACAGAAATTACATATTTATAAAAAATCTCTTTAACAAATGCCCCCACCCCCTGTGTGTCCCCCCCCCCCCGCGCATTTCTCATGAGGAGTATAACTTCGCTGTACTCGGCTTGCACTTACTTGCTTGGAGGTCTCAGACACCCAGATGCCCCTTTTTAGGTTTCGCCTAGCGGAAGCTGCGCTCTGCGCAGCTTTTCCGCGCAGGCGAAATCCTGTTGAGAACCGTAGGGTGCTTTGGTTCGGCCCTCGTCCTTGATTGGCTGGCTCCGTAAACGGAGCCTTGCCATTGGACGAGGGGCCTGTCCGTCAATGCCGGACCAGACACGGGGGCGTTCCCGACATTCTTTGGCTTTTGCCGACGTCACGGGACGCCGGGAACGCCCCCGTGTCTGGTCCGGCATTGCCGGCACCTCCCTTGCTCCCCCTCCCGCTTGTTTCCTGGTGTGGGAAATTAAACAAAGGTTTCTTTCTCGCGGAGGCGGGCGTGCTGTTTCAGGAAGTGACTCGCTTTCACTTCGCTCGCAGCGGCTCTTCGAGACTTCAGGAAAAGAAAGTTGGGCAGAGCTGCAAGCTGGTCCGGCTGCTTCCGAAGGCAGGACGCTCTTGTTCCCTAGTTGTGAGGTACTTGGTGCAGCCGCGCGCGCCCCCGCCCCCTCCCGCCGTCCGTTCCTCTAGTGTCCTTTCCCGCCCCCCTCCCGCCCCCTCCCGCCTGTCACGTGGATAACTAGTTGGTGCAGCCGCGCGCGCCCTTTACTGCCCCTGAAAATCTGGCATCTTTATACAGAGAACTGCTGTGTTGCACGAGACGCAAGTGGATGGGTTTAAGCTACGGCAACAAATGACTGTCGGACCAAAGCCAAAACTGAACCCGCCTGCAGGATCCATCCGGTGATTGGTGGAGGTGTTTACGCACGCCTATTCTGCCGCCTTCTTTCCCCTGAAGCATGGATGCCTCCTGCACGCTGCACGGAACATGGCTTGCTGTTTACACCCAGCTCCGCCCCCTTCGGAGGCCAGCCCCTTGCTGTGTCCTGGTCCCGCTGTTGAATGAGCTGTGTCCGAGGTAGTTGAACAGCATTGGAAGGAGTGGAGCGGCGGTGGGTGCGAGAACCGCGGTGCGGGGTGAGTACCGCTGCTGCGGGTGGCGTCCCTCCAGTGGCGTCTGGTGTGCGGCTGCTGCTGAGAGTGCAGTGAAGGGCCTTTCATTGGAAGGAGTGGAGTGGCGGTGGGTGCGAGAACCGCGGTGCGGGGTGAGTACCGCTGCTGCGGGTGGCGTCCCTCCAGTGGCGTCTGGTGTGCGGCTGCTGCTGAGAGTGCAGTGAAGGGCCTTGTAGCAGCCTCGTGTTGTTGGTGTCACCGTCCCTATGCGCAGTGAAGGGCCTTGTAGCAGCCTCGTGTTGTTGGTGTCACCGTCCCTATGCGCAGTGAAGGGCCTTGTAGCAGCCTCGTGTTGTTGGTGTCACCGTCCCTATGCGCAGTGAAGGGCATTGTAGGTGCCTCGTGGTGTTGGTGTCACTGTCCCTGTGTGCAGTGAAGGGCAATGTAGGAGCCTCGTGGTGTTGGTGTCACTGTCCCTGTGTGCAGTGAAGGGCAATGTAGGAGCCTCGTGGTGTTGGTGTCACACTCTCTGTCTGCAGTCACAGACTGATACGCCCCCCTGCCACGGCGTCATCACTGCACTCTGGAAGTGCCGCAGTTGTGGCCTCTGCTTAGGTTAGTGCATTGTAGCAGAAGCCGCAGAGCAGGAACAATGCCAGGCCCCTTAAATGACCACCTCACTGAGGTACCCTGTTATTGAAAGACATGCGTCGCTGTATTATTAATCACTGGTTCCTATGATGCATTTGTCCAGAAGCCCTACGTCAAGTCACCGTGACTCAGAGGCCCATATATTATTTATGTGATGGTGGGCCCATGTTTTATGATCCAGGCATTCAACCGGCAACTTCTGCCCCCACACACTCACACTCACACTGTAACATAACCTCCCGTGCATTCACCCTGCACCGTATGCTCCAGCACACTGACCCTCCTTGTCTGCTCCCACACACCCACTCTGCACCGTCTACTCATACGTACTCAGCCTGCAGTGTATGCTCTCCTGCAATTAATGTGCACCATATGCTTTCACACACTCACTCTGCACCATCTGCTCCTGTGCACTGACCTGGCACTGTCTGTTCTTGTGCACTCACCCTGCACTATATGCGCCCACTCATCCTGCAGTCTATGCTCCCCTGCAAACAATGTGCACCATTCGTTTTCATGCACTCACTTTGCACCATCTGCTCCTGCGCACTCACCCTGCCTCGTTTGCTCCTGGCACTCACCCTTCATCGTCAGATCCCATGCACTCACCCTGCATAGTCTGCTCCTGACACTCACCCTTCATCGTCTAATCCCACCCACTCACCCTGCATAGTCTGCTCCTGACACTCACTTTTCATTGTCTGATCCCACCCACTCACCCTGCATAGTCTGCTCCTGACACTTCACTTTTCATTGTCTGATCCCACCCACTCACCCTGCATAGTCTGATCCTGACACTCACTCTTCATTGTTGGATCCCACTCACTCGTTCTGAATTGTCTGCTCCCATGCACTCATCCTGAATTGTCTCTTCCCATGCACTCATCCTGAATTGTCTGCTCCCATGCACTCATCCTGAATCGTCTGCTTCTGACACTCACTCTGAAACATCTGCTTCTGACAGTCATCCTGCATCATCGTCTCCCGCCCATGCACTCACCTCACAACATCTGCTTTTGACAGGGATACTGCATCATCTGCTCCCGTGCACTCACCCCACAACATCTGCTTCTGACAATCATCCTGCTTCATCTGCTCCCGTGCACTCACCCCACAACATCTGCTTCTGACAGTCATCCTGCATCATCTGCTCCCGTGCACTCACGCCACAACATCTGCTTCTGACAGTCACCCTGCACCCTCTGCTGCCGCACACTAACCCTGCACCCTCTGCTGCCGCACACTCAGCCTGCATCCTCTGCTCCAATGCTCTCACCCTGCACTGAATGGGAACCTGCACTAACCCTAATTGGTACCACTTGGTACCACTGCACCAGCCACACTACTTCCCTACTGACCGTTCTCCACTTCAGCCCCGTCTAAATTACAATTCCTGCTTGTGACCCTTTTGCCTGCTTGTGCTTGTTTTCCTGACCCTGTTGCCTGCTTGTGCCTCCGTGTGCCCCTGTTGCCTGCTTGTGCCTCCGTGTGCCCCTGTCGCCTGTTTGTGCCTCAGTTTTCGTGCCCCTGTTGCCTGCTTGTGCGCCCCTGTTGCCTGCTTGTGCCTCCGTGTGCCCCTGTTGCCTGCTTGTGCCTCCGTGTGCCCCTGTCGCCTGCTTGTGCCTCAGTTTTCGTGCCCCTGTTGCCTGCTTGTGCGCCCCTGTTGCCTGCTTGTGCCTCCGTGTGCCCCTGTTGCCTGCTTGTGCCTCCGTGTGCCCTTGTTGCCTGCTTGTGCCCCTGTTGCCTGCTTGTGCCTCCGTGTGCCCCTGTTGCCTGCTTGTGCCTCCGTGTGCCCCTGTTGCCTGCTTGTGCCTCAGTGTGCCCCTGTTGCCTGCTTGTGCGTCCGTGTGCCCCTGTTGCCTGCTTGTGCCTCAGTGTGCCCCTGTTGCCTGCTTGTGCCATGTGAGTGTGTGTGGAGGGCTCTGTGTGGCTGTGTGTGTGGGGAGGTTTGTGTGGCTGTGTGTGTGGGGAGCTTTGTGTGGCTGTGTGTGTGGGGAGCTTTGTGTGGCTGTGTGTGTGGGGAGCTTTGTGCGGCTGTGTGTGTGGGGAGCTTTGTGCGGCTGTGTGTGTGGGGAGCTTTGTGTGGCTGTGTGTGTGGGGGGGGCTCTGTGTGTGTCATTTGCGAGAGATAAAGCTAGTGGCATTGTAAATGACAATGCCATTTATTTATGTTAAAAAATACATAAATAAAAATAATGTCAAGAGCAATGCCAATAGCTCTAACTTTAACAAAGGCGAAACCATTGCATTGTAAATGCTTGTTCCTCGATTGGCTTTGCTGCTCTGAGACTTGCTTCCTCGTCTTGCTGTCTTTGGCGGCTGACTCTCCACTCCCCTCACTACACTGAGCTCGGCTACGATTCTAGCAGTATTTCCTGTTGAGGTGCACTGGGCGGGCCGCTTCTGCAGCCTGAGACAGTAGCACAAAGACACACTCTCCCCACCCCCACGCATTTCCAGAACAGTGTCCGGCTCGACAGAAGTGTCGCATCTGGGCCCACGTGGGGTTAGAGAGGGCAGCTACTGACGGAGGAACAATGCATATAAAAACACGTAAGAAATTACTGCACAACAACATTTCAGTCTGTGCGAAAAAACACTATAGAAGTTTGCCTAATAATTTGCTCTGTAATGTCATTTTCAAGTAGACCTTCTTGTCAGTGGGGGAGAGATTTGCATGGGGGGTGTTGCCAGTGTTCAATCCTGTCTCGCGCTCTGGGTGCAAAAAGTGAAGGTACACAAAGATATGGAAATAAAAGCACCCCGTCGCCCCACCCCCACCCTCCCGTCTGTCACCATTTCTATGCACCCTAAGGGGGTGATTATGGTGGTGGGCGGATCGCCACTGCCTGGCCGACGGTGGCGATCCGTCCGCCATCACAACGGAAAGTCCGTCCGCCGCTTTTCTGCCGGTCGGCAATCGCTACGATTACAGGCCTGGCAGAGCTGGGGCATGATATGACACCGCCATCAATATCATGATGCTGGTTTGTCAAGGCCTTTCCATGGCGGCGATGCCACCATGAAAAAGCTGGCGGGAATTGCTTTGGGGGCCCGTTGTAGGCTCCCGATGGGGTGGGGGTTAGAGGGCTGCACTTGGGTGGTACCTATGGTACCCCCTACATTTCCATGCACAAGGTGGCAGGCACCGCGCTCTGCCTGTCACGTTGTGCATGGCAATGTACAGCATGCCTCTTTGACATTGCGACGCCCGCCGCAATGTTAAAGAGGCCGAATGCGACTGTCAGGGTGGCGGTCCCATCCTAATTGGCGGTGCGGCACTGCCGCAAAAACTGACAGCCGGTCCCAGCACTGCTAGGGTGGTGGCATCCTAATAGGCAGTGCTTAATTTGTGCCGGTGCTTTCCGGTGCTAAGCACCGACATTTATTTAACAGGGCCGGGGCTATTGAATATATATTCCTGTGATGGGTCAAGTAATTATTACAAATATATATACCTACCTGTCCTCTCCTCCTGCTTTCGCTCGGATGAATGTCTGCCTCAAATGTCTTCAGAGGAAGGCCCACCCAGCTCCAGGCATGATGACTGCATCACGTTAGTGATGTCAGTAGTTCACGCCTGCCATTCATGTAGCACGTCGTTGGAATTGGTAACTTATTACAGTGGAGGGAGGGCTGATGGGTGAGCTGGGGCGAGGCACTGAGGCAGGCTGGGTGACACGTCCTGGAAATATCATGTCTCAGCGAGACAACAAACTTAACATGACATCCAAGGAGGAATTAAGGAGCGTGTAGCCGCTATTTTAACAGCGCGCAAGATGCAAACACAGAACCGAATATAGCCAAAGCAGAAAGAGGCCAGAAATGATTAATTTTGACTTGTCTTTTGCATCATTGTTCTCGCGGCCTGGGCCCACTGTGAGAGCCTGATGTGCACGGGTCGGGTAGTGATCTTGTTTGAATGTGGCGAATGATAGCATCAAAAATACACTTAACTCCTTCTTAGGAGTCTTAGGGAATTGAATGCTCTTTTCTTTCTTCTCCATGGATTATGATGTGGTGTGTTGCACCATGGTTGGTAAAAGCATGCAATGGCAAAGTAACTTATGCAGATGTCTGCAGTTCTGTGCGTTTGATTTCGTGTGGGGTACATTGTGTGTTGATGCCTCTGGTTGGTTATGTGTTTGTTTTCGTCTTACGTTTTGACTTGAGTTTGCTTTTTGACTGGGAGATTGTGTGCATTTTGTTTGTGACTTCCTGCGTCACACGTGTTTGTGTGTTATTTATGGTGCATGCACTGCTGTGAAAGTTCTTAGTTGTGTAGGTTTCTGTGGTTTTCTTTGGTGCATGCCTTTGTGGGGGTGTTTGTGATTGCATGTATTAGTGTTTATATGTGCTCGTACTTCCAGCCTTCACTCTTCTGAACCCTCTGAGATATGTTTACCAATTCCCATCTGTGTATGGGAAAGAGAAACAGGCATTTTTTTCTATTGGAGAATGATTTATTCCATTTACATTCCATGCATGCTGTGTAAGAATATCTGCAATTGTATGTGTGTGTCTGTCCTCCTGTGTGAGTCAGGTCACAGCTGTAAGAATCAGCATTTGTGTGTGTGGTGTTAGAGACAAAGCCTACATACACATTTATTTGGAGTGTTTCAAGGTCGAACTGGTTAGTGATTCATATTACCGAGAAAAAAAACTAGCTGTTGGTTACAAAAAACACTCCTGTCACTTCCTGTTTACTGCTGAAACTGGGTGCTTAAGTCAAAATAGGATGAGCTAAATACGCCTCTACTGAAACGGATGAATAGCAACAGCAAAGTACCTACGTCCTATGGTAAGAAGAGCGCTGAAGCCCACTACCTGCACCCAGGCCCTTCAGGGCGGTGTCAGGAGAGAACTGTAAAAGTGACAGGTTTGGGAGAGATGTGGCCAGGCTCTCTCTTACAAGTGCCCAGAATGTTAGATGCATACACAAAAGTTGTTTGGTTTAGCGCTGCGAGGCATGGTTATAGGCTTACTGCAAGAAATGTTGTTTTCAATATCAGGGAAATCAACAGTAAAAACCAGCCAAGCAGACCATAAAACAGGCTCACCTGTCTGGCACTGTCTGATTACCCTATAGGCCACTGTCCCACCCTGCTATCAACCACCCAATCGAGCTATTCTGAGCTATATTCAAGGGAATTACCAATGTAGTCTCCTCTGCACAGGATACGCCACTATGGGCCTCTTCAAAATGGTTGCGTGCCTTGTTGCACACCCAAGGCCCTATTTATTGATTTTCTTTCACAATTTTAAACAGCGTAGTGTCACCATGAGGAATTCAAGCCAGTGCTTTACAGAGTAAAAAGATCACTATTCACGAAAATATCAAGCTAGAACAAGAGGTAGCGGGTGGGAGAGGGAGGAGAAGATGGCTTGTTCATGACTTCAATGGGGTGATCCCAGTCAGTTCTGAAACTTTAGTGGAGATAGGGCCATTCCTGATCCCATTATGATGGAACTGTCAAACAACCAGGCTCACAGAAATATGTTTTGACGTTTTTAAACCTTTTCAGAACTATAGGATGTTGGGGAGTTAGTGGGTTCCAGGTGCTAGAAAAACCCGAACCAGAGCAGGATTGTTTCAGGGCCTGGGAAGATCCAAGTTTCAGTTTTCCAGGATTGGAGAATTCCTACTTCTGGATTGTCTTACACGTCCTGATTTGACCAGGAGATCTGCTAGGAAGGTTGGTTTGCAAAGGTGCGGGGTGCAAATGGTGCATTTTCAAGCAAATTTGAAAGCTCAATCCCACTATTTGGACTCCTGCCTCATATTCGTCATTACTACTGAGGCCCTGCACCAAAACACGGACAGACACACTCACCCTACATTAAGATAAGGCCTTCCGCTACCACAACTCTCTACACAGAGACAGATCCCACGCACTACATCAAAACAAGTGATACCCATAGAGTGCATGTTCAATGGCTTCCAGCGTGCATAGACAAGCATGGGGGCACATTCAAAGACAGAGCCATATCGAACAGAAGAAAACATTTAAAAACATGATTTTAAAAAAACGAGGCCTGCCAGTTCCCATTCATTCATCTTTTAGACGAGCCTCGGTGTGAGAAAACAAAATCCTAGCCAATGAATGAAATGTAATAGCGCTTGCAGGACAAAACAGATCAGTAAATATGCACATGCTATGTATATTAGGTGATTTAAAAAAGAAGCAATACGTATTCAAGTTTGATTTGTTTCGCTAGGTTTTACAGTGTAGAGACTGCGGGATTTAGCATGCTAATGGTAATCCACAGTTGAGAGCTTTGTAAAGAACATTGTTGATGCAGATAACTGTACTAGACGTTGTTGTGAACATTTGAGAACATGTGGGATTCATTACAAACCGGATTATCTGAACATTTCTTAAGGGTTGTGTCAGGAAAATTAATCTGCGACAGGCCAAATAAAATTATAACATGATTGGCTCTTTAAAGATGGCAGCCGAACAGAAATCACAATACACCCGTATTTTCTACCCTGGGTGGCAGACCCAAGGAAGACGGCTTTATGCGCACCCTGTTCTGAGTCTTACAGACTTTCTTTATTAACGAATACTCCACTTGGGAAAACACCATCTTCTTTTTATTCCGGTGTCTATTTCAGCTCAATTGTTAGGTGGCTATGCGATTATGAAAAGAAAGTTCCTGAGTTGTTAGCAACGACACACGCCTTCTCTACAAAATGGGTCAGAGGATAAGGTATGCCGGAAAACCGTGATAGCTATCTTGCTTGTTGACAGGGAACGCTTTTGGTTTTGTCAGCTTAAGAAACAATGGTGATCAATTGTCACTATACGTAAGAACCTCGGCATATTAATACGCAAATTAATGCAAACAGGGTTACCATTCACTGTCAATCAAAGAAGACCCCTGCTGTTAATATATAGCCCAACTGTTTTCAATGATAGGGTTCCATAGTTTTAGGAAGAAGAAGCATTTATGGAGGGAACGTTTAATCGAATCCCATGGTGTTATGTAAACAGTGCGGCCGGCAAAGCGGGTGGATTCGCGTGGGGGGGGTGTCACGGACGGTAATCTATCAGTATCTAATTTATATAAAATAAAAAACTTACCTGCTTCCTCCGGGACCGCATTATGCGCCGCCGCCTCAGCTCCTGCTTGCTCTGGAGTCCTGGCGCCCTTTTAGGCAGCCTCACTCTTCCTGCTCCCCTAAGCCAATCCTAACGCTGCAATGGCAGTGTTGTGATTGGTTAGGCGCAGCGGAGAGCCATTTTCTCTATGTAGGCTGCATCCAGCCTACATAGAGAAAATAAGGGAGTGCGCTTTACTGCTTTGTTCGTCCCTGGGCCAGACCAAACAGTCACTACCCACAACAGTGGGTAAGCCACTCCGCCCTGCCCTCAAGCACGACTGCCCACCCACCTGCCTGCCCCCAACCAGGCACAGATTATGGCACTTCTGCTTTCTCGCAGTGCGAGAAACAGAGACAGAATCAGTAGTTTTAACCGTTTATGTTTTTGCCTTCTCACACTGCCAGAAAGCAGTGTGGCAACACCCCCACGCCCCAATGTGGGAGCCGCCACTGTATAGCCATTCTTTGTGACAAGTGTGGTTTCTTCAACCTTTAAACAGGCCACTAGTATTCCACTTCTGAAAAAGTCAGGTGCTCATCCGTCTTTATGTAAGAACTATCTACATTTTTCTCGTCTTCCTTTTTGGAGTAAGATTTGCGAAAAACATGTGGTAACAGATATCAGCATTTTTCTCCTATTGCAGGCAATCGTGGCCGACTCGCAAGCAGGGTTTCACCTGAACCACTGCATGGAGGCTGTCGTGCTTGTCTGTCAGTCAAATACTCTTTATTCGGTTAATCAAAACCATAAAAGACACAGATAATTTCAATAAACGCTGAATTCACATTTGAAGTCCCTCTAAAAAGCAAATAAAAATACACATAAAAATGAGCAATTTAGAAAAACAAGTTAGAAATCCAGTCCAGTTCTTTAAAATAGGGATATAAAAGACCAAGAGAGCATAAAAGGAATTTATCTCAGAGCCCGGGGCATGTGCAAGTTGCCTCTTTCTATTTCCAACAGCCCCTATTAGAAAGCCAGCAACATTAAAACATACTAATGCATTTGGTAACTTCTGTAAGAATGTTAGCGCAGGTCTAACTTGCATGAAATGTTTCCTTCCTAACAATGGTAAAATATATTGCTGCCTTAGCAAACTATAGTGGCCACAAAATATTACAAAATGCATGGTATTTTGCGCAGAAAAACAATTGCAAGTAAAGGGACCCAAACTAAATCTTGTTAAAAGAAAACAATGATGGGGATTTGTGAGTTGTGACCACTGTTAGAAAATGCTCTGTTAAGGGGCAGGTCTTTAATATAATGTAAACTCCTACAGTAGATTTCTTTACTCATCCCAAGCCCTCCCTTGTTATCCTTTCTGGGGACCAGTGTCACTCAGGATGACCCAGCTTACCCACTGAGGATGAAACATATCTGAGCCATGGGATGGAACCAACTCTCGGCAGAGACAAACAGTCTTTTTTTATTGTCTGATTTAATTCTAGGTGTGGGTTTATTCCTAATAAGGTGGATTAGGGGACGGAGAGCTAGTAGAAATATGACCAGCACCATTTTCCTTTTCGGACAATGTAGGAGGCTGTAGATTGTGGGACTGACAGAAGGCATCCAATAAATGTATTCTCCACTGTCTGAAAGTCATTAGTCTCCTTATAGCCCCCTATATCGCTCCTGTAGCTGGCCAATGAAATACATTTAGAATGGTAGGCTTCAATCAGGGCCTGTACAGGTTTAGTGCCCAATCAACTAGCAAAATCAAAGATGGAAGCAGCAGCTCTATCCATTGCATTATTTATTTACGGGGCCTAAGTTCCGCTATCATTGAATAAATTCCCCAGCTAGAAGGCACTCACCCTAGTTATTTCTGTACCTTACACAATGTGCTTTCTTAGTCCTTTGGTTTTAGGACCCATCACCATGATTTGGGATTTAGTATATTTAGTACTCAGGTCTAAAATGTTCATGAAACCTACAAAAGAGATTCTGCAGTCCTACTGCTGTTCTTGCTAACAGTACGGCGTCAATAGCATATAAAAGCGCTGGAATTCATTGTGATCTAGCACGAGGGATATCCCTGCAGGCTGTTTTTAGAGCTGGGCCCAAATTATTAATATATAATGTAAACAAAATTGGAGCTAGAATGCTGCCTTGTCTTACTCCCCAGTACACTCTTATGGGCAAAGAAAGATTCCCTGACTGGTCGTATCTCACAACCGCAAATAAATCTACATGTGAACATGCAGAATATTCACAATGTTATGATTAACCCCCATATTAATAAGGATGAGCCATAGCTTTGTCCTGTTAACTCTATCGAAAGCTGATGATCAATCCGTAATGGCTAGGTGTAACTGGCTCGCTTTGGCTAATGTGTATTTCCCAATAACCAGATGTAAGTTCAGGCATTGATCTAATGTTCCTTTCCCTGGTCTAAACCCATACTGTAGATTGGAAATCACATTTTGATTCAGCCAAGATGTCAACCTGGAGGGAATCGCTCTCCCCATTACCTTGACCACAGAATATAAGAGGGAAATGGGTCTGTAACATTGTGGATCGTTTCTTACTCCTTTCTTGAAGATCCGGATAATTATCGATCTAGACCAGGAGGAGTGTATACCTGTTATTTAGACGGCATTTCAGACGTTAGTTTAAATTTTCTTCCAAATTTTGGGATTCATCTTAAATAGGTCTGCTGGGACCCCACTGCGGCCAGGCGCCTTGCCATTTGACATGGTGGAAATAACCTTCTACTTCGTTCTCAATACAAGATCAAATTCTCCCTCTAACTCCACAGAGGTACTGTGTGGAGTATCCACTGTCACACAACCATTTATCTCCTGGAAATGCTTCGCCCATATATCTGGCCTTATAGTACATTCTAATATGCTATAAGAAACCCTATTAAAAAAGGGTCAGTTATCGATTCCCCAAAATTCTGTACCTTCTTTTAAGATGTTAATCTGAAGGAATGGGTCCCATGCTTCCCTTTTAATTTCTTTTTTTCAATCAGTTAAGGCCAGCTTATATCTGCAGGTACTTGTCACCATATTATCTCTCTGGATTTTTTTCAGGGCTAATAGCAAACTTTGATGTGCCTTAGAACAGTGGTGGTCAAACATCCTCTCTCTGTTTTGTCGTGCTTGTCATCTTAGATGACCTCTGTAAGTAAGTTGGCTCAGAAAATACCTCCACTCTGAGTTTGCTGAATTTCTCGTTGGCCTCCATTACAGTGAACAGGGCTATTCTATCCAGCCGAATGCAGGCTGTTGTTCATAGTGGCCTGGCCTTAACAAGGCTTCTGTCTTTTTTGGCAGGTCTTTGTTGCATTGAGATATAGTCATGTTCAGAATCGCCGGCCACCTTCATTGGTTACGCATCAAGCAGCAAATTGAGTTTCAGAGTCTTTGCACAGTTCATAAAGTTGAACAAAGCCCTCACTCATGCTAGCAGTAATGCTGAATGTAAAATACAAAATAGAGGGGCATACTGTATTTCAAGAATTTATAAATTTTCTTTCAATAGCTATCTCTGGTTTGTCAAGGGAAAAGAGGAGAGAAAGGGGGATACATGCTAGCCCAGATTTAATATTAATCAATTCTTATTTTCCGCTGAATAAGAGGATGGATGAGTAGTTTAAGGAGTTGGCAGGTTAGATGAACAAGGTGAGTTTAAGGTTCCTAAAGATACCAATACTGTTGCCAGGCAACTTTAATGCAAAGATTACCCATAATCCAGCAGAAAATGAGTTCCAAAGTGAGAATGAAGATGTCTTGGGTATTCCAGGTCAGCACTTGGCGTTTCATAGGGGGGGGGGGGGTCGGGGGGATGGGTTTGGAGACAATTGTGTACGTTGCTTGATAGTTTGAATCTGACAATTGTTAATTGCAGATGTCTAGAGGATTAGCCTGCTCAACATACCTTAAGAATGGAAGGGTATCCACATTGATAGATTATGCAATTATTTACATAGAAAGTTTTGGCATAGTTATGGATCTAGAAGTCGGTGACCTAGTAGGTTGTGATTATAGGCTCCTAAGTCTAACATTGTGCAGGGGCGCACAGTTAAGTGATCTTTGGCAAAATAGTGCACCAATTTATTGTATGAATGAGCTTAGATTGGTATCAACCGGTAAACTGAAACTCAATACTCAAAATTGTTTGGAGGGTCCATTGAAAAATCAGCCCACCATGTCATCTCAGCGTATTGCACCAGACTATGAGAATTTAATAACTTTGATAGCTAAGATGGCACCAATAGACTTAAAGAGGGGTAGGGGCAGGAAGATTGTATCTTGTTCTGCTAAAGTACAGGCCAAGGCTGTATTAAATAAGTATAAAAGGGAGGTCCTTAAGAGAGGTGGGGATAATAAGGATTCTTTGATTAAATGCCATAGGAAAAAAGTATAGAAAAGAACTTAGAAAAATAATGTGAGATGAAGGGGAGAGCACATGGACGAAAGCAATTGTCTCATTGCAATCAGGTAGTACAAAAGAGTTCTGGAAGATAATAAATAGTGTGTTGGGGATGGCTAAAGACATTGTTGCTTTTCATGTTTTGGAGGAAAATTGGGGGACATATATTGGAACTGTATACATTTAAAGAGGTGACTGGGGCGGATTGGGGAGTAGGTGGGTTAAGGCCTCAGACATGGGGGGAGCGGATAACTATTTGGCTCCGTCATAAGGGAGTATTGAATTCATCATAAAAGGCTTTAAAAATTCTGGGGCCCCGGGCCCTGATGGTATTTCCTCTGATATAATGAAAATTAACCCAAGCCTGTGGGCTCAAGTTCTGGTTCCAGTATTTGGTGCAATAATCAGTGGGCAGGAGATACAGAGTACCTGGAAAGGTAGTATCAGGGTCCCATTGTATAACAAGCACTGGAAATGCAATTGTTCTTGTATCTGTTATATTTGGAGCTATTGGCATTGTAAATGGCAATGTTTTTTACTCATGCAATATGGAGTGTATGCATGTAGTGTGCAGTGTAATTATGTGGGTAAGATTGGTTTAGGTGTGTAATTGTGTGGAGTGGATTTGTGTAGGGGAATTATGAGGCATGGTGTGCTATGGAAATATTTGGATAGCAATTATGTAGTATTGAGTGTACTGGAATTATGTGGCTTAGGATTGTGTGTTTTGGAGTGTAATTATGTGGAATGGAATTTTGTGTTGTGGAGTGGTATGTAGTGGAGTGCTGTTGAGGGCTTCCTTTTATGGCACCCAAATGCCTACAAATAATACTTTTAAAATTACACAGTAAATGATATAAATGGCCAAAGTCAACCTGAATATTTTGTTGTGGATGTAAAAGAACTAATACATGAACTTTTCAACATGTTCTGTTCCTGATGTAAATCAACACTTTGAGAATGAAATTCATACGGTTGCAAACGTCTGTACGCTCACATCTCACACTGGAGCAGGACTGTATGTATTCACATCTAATTTCACTGAAAAACTAGTGAAAGTGGATGACTGCGATGTAACACAAGCAGCAACTGTAGCCATAGACAAGTACACAGGTGATATTTGTATTTTGTTTTAAAAAAAAGAAAAAGCTGGGATGGGAGCTATGAATGCAATCTTTTGGCTGAAAGCAAGCACAATTGCGATGGATCTTAAAGTTGCAGATAACACTCCACTGAGAGCAAGCACTCTGTAGGGGACAACCAAACAGTTTGGTTAAAATAATGATGCTGAGTGGTGGCAGAAATCGGGCTGGGATGGGGGGCGGGGGGGGGGATGGGTGTGAAAGACATGGAAGGACAATCCCCTAATCCAGCATCTTTGGATATTATGCCTGTGTGATAGCAGACTAAATTGTTCATTCATTATTTGGTGCAGGGTTTGTTCAAATACAGATCACCTCATATTTTTAATGAATACATTATTAATATGTAGCTATACCTTCCACATGTAATAGCAATGAAGAGAGGTGCCTGTATACACTAGGGTGATTAATGATAGCACCCCTATGGCACTGTATGCTTAATCAAAAATACACCCTCGCATGTGACCCAGTTTCATCTATGCTATGCATTATAACAGTGAACAGTGGGCCACCCTGTTGCATTCAAAAAAGTACTTAATTAGGTAAATAGATCCAGTAGACGTTGGTATTCTTAAGTAGGTATTTATTGGTTAAAATAGGTAAAAAGGAAGGTAAGAAGGAGGCCCCACCGGGAGCAGCATCCAGCTGCTCAGCCCACTCAATCAAACTGACCACACATTCAAACCATGCACACAGGAACATTCTAATGACATCACACACACAGGCTGAGCAGCAGGGAAAGAGATGATCAGGATATAACACATCTCCCTCTTTTAAAACAATGAACACAGAAGAAAGAAATAGAAACTAAATACAGTATGTCCTGATGATGACAAAAACAGGATTTCAAATTTCAAATAAGCAGTCAACATAAGAAAATGAATGACTGAAAATAATATTATGAAATAGCAAAATATCACAATCATAAAATTGTTGCATAAAAGATGAAGAGAGGAACAATAATATAACAATCATAAAATTGTTGCATAAAAGATGAAGAGAGGAACAATGTCTCCTCGCACAAAACCAGAGAGAAACCACATAAGAACCACCCCCCCATCGCAAACAAAAACCCAAAATATCACCAATCATGCCAGTTGGCCAGACTGTCACGAAAGCAATAAAAAGGGAATAAAACTGGACAAAATGGCGTCCCAATAGAATAACAAATTTAGGACGTAGGAGTTACCACGCTACCCGAAACACACTTAAATAAAGCATAAAGAACAAAGCGCATAACACCTAGTGCATGGGGTACATGGCTACCTAGCGACTCTCTATAAAACTGAACACCTCTAACTGAATAGAGCACTTGCGTGGTTCAGGAAAATAAAACATGAATAAACAGAACTGAGGACTCTGCAGCCTCATATAATTTCATCACAAAGAAATGGAGCACCTCAAACCACGAGCACGTATGTGGCTCCGCAACATATGCATCCTAAAAATCCAAACTGGAGAACTAAACTTCAGAAAATACAGGAGCGCCTCAAACAATGAGCACCTATGTGGCTCCGCAGAATATGCATACTAAAAATCCCAAAATACACACTAGCATTGAACTCCTCAAAGTTCAACAAAATACACACTTTGAACTCCTCAAAGTTCAAGCAATAAATGTAGACTCTGCACGACTAATCGCAGTAAAGTGTGAACTCCTCTATTTAAAATAGAGCACTATTAAATAAGTGGTTCATCAAAAATCAGCATCAATGAATATCAACAACTTAATGAACACCTCAAATTAATTGAGCACAAATGTGGTTCATTTCCATAAAATAAAAATCTAGTACTCCCACAACTTTGCATAGAAAAACATGACCACTAAAAATTCAATATATAAGTGACTAAATTCAGTAAGGGTAAATTAATCAAATAAAATGACAGTAAAGGAGCACATTAAGAAAAATCACATTATGTAAATATTTCATGTAGTAACAGTAAATCAAATCATATTATTTGAACATATGTAAACCAGCGTAAACATATCATCACAAGTACCCATGTGATTATCAAATAATTGAAAACAAGAAACTAAAACAATAAAAGTAGTCACCGTTGTCGTGCTGAAATGAGAAATAAGTACATATGGTATACCGACAGTAAAATAAATAATGAAAAAAAAAACATCAAAAGAAATCGTTCCATATGTTCAAATCATTAGAAGAAACCGTTCCAGATGAAAGCAAAGAGTTGTTGGTGAGCGATGTCTCACCCGATCTGAAACTGAGCACTTTTAGACAATATGGAAAAGGTTATTTGAAACACGAACTAAATATGAAGGACTCGACCTGCCAACGAAAACCAGTTCCTGTGGAGACCAACTGCAGAGAGACTCATCTCCTCCTTGACACAGCAATGCTGCTGTAAATGATCTCCAAGCGCCACACGAAGATAAATAAGGCATGAAGAAAATAAGTTTTGAAGAAAATAAATATGTCCGACCTGCGCTGCGTGCCCTTGCGCAGTGACGCCACAGGTCAGAGGTTGAGGGCCTCTGATGCTATCTGCTGCTGCCGTGAGTGCACCGAACTTCCCCAAAAGGCAGTTGGAGATTCCAAAACGTCATCAGTGAAGAGATGACTGCAAGGCTGAAGGATCTCCCAGCTTAAAACGGCAGGTGCGTGCTCGAGACAGTATTTCAAAAATGAAAGTGGCAGTTGGCAGCAAGAAGACACGAAGGCAAGATTAATTCTTAATAAAACAAAATGTCTCACCTAACTTTGCCTAACGGAGCACACTGCTGGGGAAAATTACTTAAAGAAAAGAAAGGTCAAATAGGACGTTTTTTTCACAAGAGCATCAAAAATATAAATCAGGCAGTAAATAAACAGAACTCGAAGTGGCTTGAAATGCAAGGGACAAAAACGTTGTTAAGTTACAAGCTCCGTTGTGACACTGCTTGAAAATTAGTTTCCATAAGGCCAAAACTTGCATGCTTGACAGTTCGAGTTCCCACTTCAATTATCCTCACATTCCTTTCATGCTTGTGCGCTCCAGAAAAATGTTGGTTGACAGTTTACTTTTCACTGTTTCAGCCAAGATAAAACATTCGCCTTCAGTAATGGTGAGAGTCTTTAGTTAAATCTTTTATCTTATTAGACACGCTTCCATCAAATAGTAGACAGTCAATTTAAAAGAGCAGTGGATGTAAAAACTCCGTTAAGTTGAGCGCGCTGGCACCCAATTATCTCTTTAACACTGCTCGCAGCTTGAAATATATTTAAGTTTTCCACTGTTTCACTCTGACACCAGTCATAACTTGAAATTTTGACGCTCTTGTAAATAAATCTGCCATTATAAAATTCAATAAGCTACACAAAGTCCAACGCTTGAAACATACCTTTATAGATGTTTCCTGTAGGCTGTCAGATGTGACATGACACCGGTGGGGCATCAAAAGCGTTGTTTGTCTTCTTTTAAAAATTTTACTTCTCATCTCTGTAGTTCCATGTTTCAAATGTAGATCCTGCACACGTAGTTCTTTCTGCCTGGTCGCCATTTGTTGCATTCAAAAAAGTACTTAATTAGGTAAATAGATCCAGTAGACGTTGGTATTCTTAAGTAGGTATTTATTGGTTAAAATAGGTAAAAAGGAAGGTAAGAAGGAGGCCCCACCGGGAGCAGCATCCAGCTGCTCAGCCCACTCAATCAAACTGACCACACATTCAAACCATGCACACAGGAACATTCTAATGACATCACACACACAGGCTGAGCAGCAGGGAAAGAGATGATCAGGATATAACACACCCTCATCGTCATCTGAACAGAGCCTGGCAAATGAGCCCTCCCTTTGCCTCTCAGATCATTAGACATGCCGTTTTAAGCGATCTGTGTTGTGACTTATATGTGGCATCAGTACAAGTGTACACAGTTGGGGTCCAAAGGACAAGAAGCCTGTCTGCTGCGGGGGGGCATTCTTCACACACACCTATTAGTAGCAGTAGCGGCTGTTACCGGACGAGGGTGGTGGGTCAGGTGAAAAAAAGAAACAAATACACTTACCTGCAAACAGCCAGCTGCCACCTTTCCTCTGTCCTCTTCCTTCTTCCTGTTTCCCCTGGCAGCACGAAGCACCCAAGCTCCCCTAAGCCAATCACAACGCTGCAGCATTGTGATTGGTCTGAGCGCTGTGGTTCAGTGCTCAGACAGGGACAGGGAGCCTGTGCTTGTTCCTCACCAGGCTGGGCAGTACTACCTGGCGAGGAGGATGCAAGATACGCATGACTGGTTGGTCGAAGACTGTTGGCCAAGCAGTGAGGCACACTTAGGAGTGCAAATCACTCCTCCCACTGCTCTGGCCAGTCCCGTACTCAAGCCACTGACCGCAATAGGAAAAATAAAATGATAATAACAATACATTGTTATATTTTTTTTCCTTTTGAGCAGCGGGGTGACGCTCCTCCACCTTAGCAGAGAAGTCGCCACTGATTAGCAGGCACAGGTAACATTAGGTACAATGTGCTTTCAGAAAGCACGGCCTCTCATCTCCTAAGAAGCGTTGCTTAAATGCCGCAATTTTCACCAGTAGATGTGAGGTGGCAGCTCGTTCACCTTTACCGCTCTCTTCAAGGTGCAGGCCCCCGAGAACCCCACGGATAGCATTGTTTTTCAGCTCGAGCTGCCTGCAGAGGAAGTGCTCTGAGGAGCCTCAAGCACACTCAAGTTTGAAGGGTCGTGGGGAGAGACGACATTGCTTAATCCTGAAGCATTAATAGGGGGCCTTTTATACAGGTAAAGTGCACGCTCATGAACCAACAAGAATCAACCCTCTACCATGTGTGGTTTTTGTGCCCAGCACCACACTGGAGTTGCACCACTGTTCAGCATGAATGCACTTTCACCATAGAACATTAGCAATTATAAAATAACTGTTCCTGTGTATGCAGAAATAGGCAAAACATGCCAAGATTTCGACATCTGTGTTGAAGTAAACTGATTCCAAGCTTTCTTATGCAGCAAGCACATCATTTCCCACAATGTGTTGATAGTCCAATAAACATGAAGTATGAAGCACAAATATTCCAATGTTCTCTCATTTTTTTCTCTCTCATTTAAGCTTTTCATTCCAAAGTCCGAGGAATTGGGTTAAAAGTGATTAGAAGCACATGAACATATGAGAAAAATATTTCATACATAATATTCTTAGATTGAGCATATTAGAATAACTATTGTAGGAGACAGCGCACGTCTGGGGTTTTGTACAGGTGAGTAAGTAGCGTATTGCGTCATTCTGAGGACTGCATTTCATCCCAGTGCCACAGTAAATGCCCCTCCTCCCTAGAGTAGGTAGGAGAGGCCTTCCAGGGATCCTGCTCCTGCCGTATAAATCAAGGAAGCCATATTGGGCCCATAGTGCACTTATGGTCTGGGCCACAGAGAGTCCTCCCTTTGTTGCCTTTTTCTATGCTGAATCCCTCCTCAACACTAACCCTTAAACAACATGTCACTGACCAGTGTACGTTATATTTCTTGCTCTTGAGTTTTAGCACTAACATTTCCGATGGTGTTAAAGGCATATGTGCAGCAAACAACTCCATTGGGAGCAAAAAAGGCAATACCTCCCTAGGGTCACAGGATCAACACAATGGAGCCAGCAGCATAATTTACCTTCAATAAAAACCTGTGTGGTCTTGTTTACCGCTGGTGAAATGTTAATGTAAACATCCAGCACTTTGCTCCAATGCCGCTGAGAACTCGCCCACAGTGTTCACAATCCACAAACTGGTCTACAGGAAAGTGGGTGCGTGATTCACAAAGCAGGCAAGGGACAGCCAACTGTACAATATCCTGGGCTAACTCTGCTAAACAATGCCTGCAGCAGAACACGATAACGCCGACACATCTATTTAATAAGCATTTGCAATGCAATAGATCTCGCATTTATGGCAATGTCTCTTATTGATGTTTTGGTTTGTAAAAGAAATTTACCCGTTGGCTGCATCGAACGTTCATCCCCAGTGCTGAACTTTCGAAAAACGGGTGGGGCAGCGTCGGCCAACGGACGTGCGCAGCACTACCAAGGTAGTGCTCGTGACGGCCGTTGGCCGACGGCAGCAGCCAACGGGTTAAAGGCAGTGTCAATTAATCGCGACACATCTATTTAACAAGCATTTGCAATGCAATAGGTCTCGCATTTATGTGAGTTTGAGCTTTTGGCATTTTAAATGGCAATGTCTTTTATTGATGTTTTGGTTTGTAAAACAAATAAAAGGCATTGTCATTTGCAATGCTAATAGCTTAAACTCTAGCAAATGTGAGACCTATTGCATTGCAAATGCTTGTTTTAATCTGGCACTTGCCTGCTCTTAAATGTTGGTAAGTATGTATTTATGCACCTGATAAACTTGACGCCGCTTACCTAACGCTCGAATAGCGCCCGTTGGCTCCAGGTGATGGTGGGGGCTCCCCTGCTACTGCGAGAGCAGACTACTCCTCGGCGGATGACGGGCACCTACCTCTACCGAAAATATGTTATTCCTCTGCTTTGCGTTAACTTCGGAACACTACTCTACTCTCTGCACTTTGAAGAGGAGTACCTTGGCCTTATCACTAGAAGAACAGACAGAAGCAGCTGAGCCCTGAGCAGCGTTCCTACAGTCCCTATAGCCAAGGTCCCTGAAAAGCACTGAAAGGGGTCCGGTTTTTTAAATCTTGCGGTCAGTTCTGACTACTTGCGCTGATAGCTATATAAATGAGGAAAATAAATGGAAACCTCAAGTGTTAAAAGAATCATGAAAAGGAAGAGGAAAGACCGTTTTTATATGTGGCTAGAAAGTTCCGCACCTTCAGACTAAAAATCTGGGCATTAAAAATGAAACACACCACTTCCTTGTCACACACAACCTCATACAACTCTAGGACGGGCTGACAGTCGCGCCGTTGCCACGGGATACTGTTTAACAATGTCTTCAATTAGAGCCGGGGTGAAGTGAACCCCGTCCAGGCCTTGGCCTGGCATAAGCAGGCGGGGGCAATCAGGGAGCAGGGGGACTATCAGAAGGGCTTTGCGGCCGGGGAAGCCATTTAAAAGGACATTGTCTCGGCCTGGCATAGGCAGACGGGGCAATCTGGGAGCAATGGGGACTATCGGAAGGGATTCATGGCCGAATGGGAGAAAAAAGTGCTTCCATTTTCGGAAGGGCTTCGCGGCCGAATGGGAAAAAAAGTGCGTCCCAGATAATTAAAGGGCATAGTATAACGCCGCAGGTAAAAGTTCCAGTCCGGGTGGGCCGGCCCAAAAGTGGACAGGACGGTAACAAGGAGGGACTAAGAAGCCTCCTTTACAATCAGAAGCCAGCGTTTTGCATGGAAGATGATGCTACCCAATCAAAAAGATGGGTGGGGCTTCAAGTTCCCTTCCAAAAGTGTATTGATTAGAAAAAGCCCTCGCCGAAGCGAGGAGCGCGTGCACGCTCCAGCGGTAGGTCTGCGAGACCTAAAAATCACAAGGCAGAAGAAAAAAACACAGGCGAGACCGCTATAGGCTGGCTTCCACACTGGGATACACGAACCTCCAGCTCATGATGGTTTTGCCTTCGGTCGCTCCTGGTGGGGTTTTACATTTCCATCAGGCCCGGACGGCTGGAGGGTATTGGGGGCCGGTTTTTCCGAAAAGGGGGCCGGTTTTGTGTCTGGGGGCCGATTTTGCCCCCGCGGCGGCAGCGTGTGGTCCGACCTCAGGCTTTGTGTTCAGGGCAGGGCAGGGGCACCGGCCGGCACGCACTCGCGCATAAATAATTTGCATGCAGGCAGCAGGCCTGCACGAAGGGACACCCCCCCCCCGCGGCAGTAAGCGCTGCAAGCCTGATTGCGTTGTATCATGTGTCATGTGCACAAGTCCGGTCCGTCCGTTACTGTTAGCAATAGCCAAACAAATGGAGGGGGGGGGGGGAGGTGCCTGTGCGCAGCGCGCAGAATTATGCCTGCCCCCTCCTCTGCCGCGTCTGCGCGCGGCGCGCCTCACTGCGGCTGATTTCATCATTCTCCTCCTTCCCGCGTGCGCATTGGCAAAGTGCGCGTGACTGTGACGAGAGGAGCGAGCAGCCTGCAGCCAGTCGGTGCGCACGTCCCGCCAGGCCCATAAATTAATTTTATTCTAGTGGCCGCGCCGCCTAGGCCTAGCCCGACCCCCCTGTGTCGCCCACCGTCCGACCGTCACCGTGACCGGCCTGCTGACCGTCCGACTCCGACCCCAGTCAGCAGCACAGCAGACACTGGACAGCAGGGCCGCCGCCTGAGTGAGGTGAGTGAGTGACGATGACGCAGTTTTAATTTCTGCCCGCCCAGCCCCCCGAGAAAGTAAAGAACTTGAAGCAAACAGCTTGCTTCTCCAATCTCCAGGCAGCGCTACTTGACAATGACCAGGCCCTGGTGGCAGTGGACGACGGTGGACTTGTTGCATGGTGCGTGACGCCAACTAGTCGTCCTCTGACCTCTGAAGTAACTGAGCGCGGCGCAGCACTCAGCTGCAAAAACAAAGCATTTGTACAGTTTTAATAAAATGCACAGTCCTTCTGAGATTCCTCCCTGCCTCATAAAATCACATTTTTATTTCAATATATACTTACAGACTTACACACACTCCAGTCTCCAGACCACAACCAATTCACCTAATCCCATTCCCATCCCACCCAAATTTGCTTTGTTGTTAAGGCACTCACAATCAACACCAAGAACTTGGACGCCACCCACCTTCAAGCTACAGAATTGCTGAAAGCCATGAGCTCTGCAAAAGTCGAAAAAACGTGTATTCCATGACACCCAAAAAAAAAAAACCTCTGCTTCCAGGCGCCACCCACACCCTGCACACCCATCATATTAAGCCAAATCATCAAACTGTGTTCTAATGAGGAAAGACTGGCAGTTATTCTAGATCCCGATACAGCACTCACTCAAAGTAGTAGTCAGGTCATATCATCACCTCCTACAACTACAACCAAATACTAGCATTCAGCCCAGAAGATGAAAGACAAGTGGTTATCTATTCTGCGGCGGTTCAAGCTCTCTGCATTATTGATTGGACGCACAGTGGCTGTAATTGCTTTTTTTGTGTCTGTTTTGTAAATGGGCATTGGGAGCACATGGAGTGGCAGATCAGGAGCCCCGCGGGAAGAAGTCTTCGTTACTAGGCTAGACAGGGGTGGTGACTGGTGACTGGTGAGGGACAGGGAGAGACAGCAGAGAACGCACATTTGTTTGCCTACCTCCTTGGAGAGGCCGCCTGAGGGAGGTGAGGGGGGCCACAAGAGATGTTTTCCTGTTTAAATATTGTGTTGTTACTAACTCTGTCAGTATTGGTACCATGAATATGATTATGCAAATAAAACTTATACTTGAAAAAAGAAGAATCCATGGAGAGGCCCCAGTGATCGTCCAAACTGGCCTCCAGGGTTCCACAGGAGGCGGGAAACCCAAATCATTCTGCAAGCCCTCCTGGGCGCTGATGTTTCCTATATGTGCTCCCTTGCACACCCAGAACATTCCCACCTCTAAAGCTGAGAAGAGTTCGGGCTCATCTATCAAAAAGTTCCTGTAGAGAGAACAAGTGTTCAGCCTTCACCAATGGCATCTCCACCTCTGTGGTTGGGAAGAGTTTAGTCCACATGCATAGCATGTCTGCCTGTAGGGAGTTAGGAGGGGTAAGGCCCACCCTGTGACATGAGAGAAGTTCAGTCCCCATCAATAACTTCCCCACCTCTGGACTGAGGGGAATTCAGTTTTCACTCATATTATATCTGTCAGTAGACGTAAGAAGCATTCAGTCTCCACTTATAACAGGTTGGCGCCTAGTTTGTCTATAAGAAGCTTACTGGACAGTGATAGTGTGTATCAGAGATGCACAAGCTGAGTGGGCATGCTGTAGAATTATTTTATTTTATATTTTATTTGAAAGATTTAATATAGCACGAACATGACCCATCAGGGTATGTCAACACAAACTGCATTTACACAAACACACTTTCAAAGACTAACAATATACAGCATGCCCTGTCTTCAGGTGATCCAAAACTCTACAGCAAGACCAATTTGGGGGGAACGGTAATCCAGCTCCCCCATTCTGTGAAGCCACCACGGAATTACTGTGAACTGCCAAAAAGCCTTTAAATGTACTATCTCACACACACGGGCGCATGTGAAAGGTTCTGATGCAGTAAAATAGAAAGATAAGCCCTTAGCAAGGTAAAATCTGCCATACAACTGCTAGCATATGATGCACCACCACAGGAGGCTGGAGCGCTGCACACACCATACATACACTAGAAACAGGTGATTCTTTTATGATAGGCCCCCTTGGGGTTGTTAAACCTTTGGCAATGGCTCTTACAACACTCTGGCATCATACACCGCCAGCGCTGTCCACAAGCCCACCTTGAATGACATGCTTTCCTTCTTGTCACCTTCCTTTGAATTGTGCGTGTCCAGGAACCATTTACACTGAATTAAGTATGCAGTTGTTGTGAAAAGCCAACAGGGGTGAAAGCTGCAAAAACACTGACTGGCAAACTTTGAAATGTTAGTGCTCACAAACAACCCTGTTTCCCAAGCTCAAATCCCGTGACTGACTTGTAACACTACCTGATTAAGTTATAAACTCTCGGCTCAGCTCGGCCCGAGACTGAGGTTATAACTTATCAGGTACATAGTCCCTCCACGGGGAGCCTTTCCACCCCTACAACCAGCACCGCTCCTTGGGTATTACTGATGCTTGCTAGTTGGTTCTACTTCTAATGCACAATTTTCGGGCATTTGATCCTGAAATAATCTGATACATAGTGAGTATCTCTTTCTGGCACCAGCTCTAAAGCACATTGCAGAGTATTTGATGCTGGTACTAGTTGTAATGCAGAGAGCAGGTATCCTATGCTGTTGCTAGTTCTATCGAGCGTTGCAGGATTATTCTCAAATCAACATATATGTGCTTGATGGTATGCACATCGTCATGGTAAGTGGATGTGTGTGTGTGTGTGTGTGTGTGTGTACCTTCTGCTGCTGCTCATGTTAAACCTGTTCAGTGTGAGGAATGCTTGCAAGAATGTTGCCAGGGCTGTGATGGGCAGCAAGGGTTCCAGGGAATGTGTGAGTACCCTCAATTGCTACTGCCTGCTTGAAATGTATACTCCGTGTTCGAAAAGTGTTTTGCTCTCCTTATGCACCCTATTAAAAAAAAAAAAGTGAATGTTCCTTTGTTCTTCACTTGCTGTGAGAAAGTCTGACGTCCCTGGTTGCTCCCTAAGAATGAACCTTATTCAATAACTACTGCATTAACCAGTAATCCTGCTTTCCAGACGGGGGGACTCCTTTCTGTAAAACCTCTCAACACCTTGTAGGGGTAAGAAGTGCTATTTAAATCCAATTCCAATACTCTTGAGTTCATGCTTAATGGCGCACCCTGAAGGCCTAAATGGTCATCCCTGTGTTATCCACGTTAGTCCTCCTTTGCAGGCAGGCATGCCTGGGGCCTAGTAGGACTGTGGTGGTTGGAGTGAATGAATTATTGCCCTCTTCGTCATGCAGGAAGCAGCTCTTATAGATTTATTTTCCTCCAAAACTCTATTTTCTCATTGTTCATTCTTCCACAGTGTTATCTGATTAGTCCCATAATTTTGTGTTCGGAATGCAAGTTTTTGCTTTGTTCTTTTATGCTGTGTTCGGAGTCTGCTCTCTTGCCCAAGGTAAAATAAGGCTCTTAAAAGCCATTTGATGAATTACAAAGGTTTAAAAGTTAATAAAATGCTAGCAAGCTCGGTTAGCAGTGGCTATTAAGAGGTTTTCTCCAGTAGACCAATTCGTTAAATGGCACTTTATGATGTGAAACTAATAGCGTCTTCTGGCTCGCAGCAGACTGTGTAATGTGCCTGGCATGAGAGCGTGCACTTTATGAACTGCACAGCCCTTCTGATAGCATATCTGAACGGTGACTTCAATGAGGACGCAGTACACAGGCTATTTATGTATTCCCTTTTGCTGCTTGCCTCCATAAGAAATGCTCAGACAAATTACTTGTAATTAAAAGATTGCTCGTTGCCCAGATAGAAATCTTGTGCCGGCCGCAGCGTGGTTGTGGAGTGTACACACTCCTAAATCCAGTATTGGTGAAGCGCTAACTACTCACCCTAAAGAGGCGCTGAGCTGCTGCTGGAGCTTGGAATCGAAACATGAGCCCAGTGCTCCGGGGTTAATTACCATTTTAATTAATCGTTGTTTTAACACTTGTATAAGAATGTATTTTCCCACATATTTTAAAATAATATTGCATTTCGTATTGTAACGGTTTTTACTAACTGTACAATAAAAGAATTTACAGTGCTCCGGAGTCAGCCGCCCTGGCCGCTGACTCCACAGTCGTATCCCTTGGTACCAAGCTTGTAATAAGCATCCCGTAAATATCTTTGGATATGTGTTCATCTAAGTAATGAAACTGGACACTGCACGTAGTTAATGGCACACAAAGACGTGCATTTGTGCTATATCAGACCTTGGTGCTTGCAAAAATAGAAGGAGCATCAGAAAAAGAGTAACCAGTAACTGCAACCCCTTCTGCAATGCCATAGTGCCCCGGGGGCACACAGATTGGCGCATATGCCGGTTGTACCCCCGGGGCACAATGCATAATACTGCCCCCAGGGCCCTATGCATAATACTGCCCCTTGTGTAAAGTATAACCAGTACTAGGGTCCGTGCTATTTAAAGTGTGGTCTGAAGTGACACCAACATCGACGTATAAGCCACAGAACCAGCTGTCCCCAGATCTTTGTAACGACCCACAGGCGTTACTCTTCTGGACACACTATTGGTTTTGCAAGGATTAAAACTCATGGCCTTTCAGAGGAGGTCCCGCAATAATATATAAGTAAATAGACAACCTACATAAGTTCAAGTCAAAATATGTTTGTATAAGGTTGAGACAATTGTGGATTTCAAAGTTTTTCACGCAACTTTGAGCAAATGTTCAGGTCTTTTGTGGTATTTCATATGACTAAAAATTCAGTTGTGTTTAAATCTTGGAGGTAATTGTGTGATCACGCATTTGTTTGTACTTTGAGGAGCAAAGGAAAGTGAGGCTGACAAACGTAATGTCAAAAAAGCTGTCTCTTCCTTTGAAACTGCTGCAGTTTATAACAAGTTTTGAAATGCTGACTCGGAGGTGTCCAAGTTTGGTCCAGGAAGGCTGGATCCTTGGCTGGTGTTGGA
>NW_028246189.1:0-112438 GCF_964263255.1 Lissotriton vulgaris | reverse complement strand
AGTATCAAAACACAAATATCACGTATGTATGTATATATATATATATATATATATATATATATATATATATATATATATATATATATATATATATATATATATATATATATATATTACCTACTGGCAGTCGCCAGTCGGTAGTTACAGTTAGGAGCTATTATCCATAGGAAATCCGCAACCTTCTATTCCCAATATCTTTGGCGCTGATTGATAAATCTTTGCGAAATTTTAAAAACTGGTGGGGCGCTCCGGTCTGCTCCGATCCTGAAAGTTTGGGGGTGGTTCGTCAAGCGGGGACTTGCCATCAAGCCACCTGAATTTAGATTCATTGTGCAATACAACGATCAACATAAACAGATACAAACCATCATTAACAAGAACTGGCCATTAATCTTAAGTGACCCAGTGATAGGGAGGGATCTCCCGAAAAGGCCTTCCATTACATATATCGGGGGCAGTCTATGAAAGATGAACTGGTTAAAACCAGTCCGGAGGTCTTGGAATCATCAGTTTGGTATCAAACACATGCAGGATTCTACAACTGCAAGGTATGCAAAGCCTGCCAACAAGCAGTGAACAAAACTTGCTACCACTCGCCATTCGATTGCAGGGAACATAAGATTAACAAACTGTTAACATGTAAGACAGAATATGCCGTCTACTTCCTGGTTTGCCCTTGTGATTTGCTCTACGTAGGAAGCACTAAGCTTCCTGTGCATAAGAGAATTTTGCAGCACCTAAGAGCAATAAGCAACCAGGACAATACTTACCCTGTCGCCAGACATTTTAAAGACAATTACAATTCGAAGAGCAGTGAATTAAAGTACTTCATAATAGACTGTGTGCAGGCCAGTAGACGGGGTGGCAATAGAGAGGACAAATTGCGCCGCCTAGAAACACAGTATATACTTGAGCTTAACACCAAGCACCCCTCAGGCCTTAATATCACGGAGGACCTTTACACATGTCTGTAATACAAACACTGGAGGCCTTACTATTATCTTGCATAGGTTTTTATAGGATTGGTAAATTACTTAGCATGCTATATGAGTTTTAGGTTGTTATTTATACAAATCATGTATCAATTGTTTTATGCTCCACCATCTTTTAACAATCTTACTATATGTGATGGTTTTTAGATATACTGAATATGAATTTATTCTTTTAGCCATTAATGAACCATTTTAAAGGTTTTTATCCATTGGCGTATTTATGAATCCTATGACTGTGTATATTTATTGATTACCATTGATTGTTATTTATATTTAGATGGAACATAACATCATGCCTTAAACACATGCGTAATTTGCACATTGACCTACAAAACAACAGGAATGGTGGCCTAGCTATTTGGTTTATGTTAGGGGGTGATAAGGTATTTGACCGGTATTATTTCCCCTTAAATCACAAATTGGCAATAACCCCGCGTCTGGGAAGTGGGTTCAACCTGCACATCGCACTTTTTCTCCTGCCACAGTGCTCATGAACTAAATATGGACATTTACAACATATGGGGCTCCATATCGTTTCCATTATATGCACTTGAGGACAAGCCTGGGTAATGCGGACTTATTTACCACGCATCGCATTATTTTATGAACTGAGAAGAACATTATAACCCATGCTGCACTTCAAAAGTAACTAATTTTAAGTCTTGAATTTATAACACGGTTTAGTTTATTGCACTATCACTATTTTTTAGGACATGGTCTTTTAAACACACACGCTGAACATTATATCTGTTTTCCTTTTTATAGGGTGCCAAAAATTTAATACAAGCCACATGGGACAAATTGTAAATGATGAAATGCTTTCTGTAGTTCTGGGCACCGAAAACTCTTCTATGTCTATGTTAATTGTAGGCTTTTTGAAAGGTGTGATGAGTGTATTTAAACTAATGCCTGGTGACAATCTGTGTCATGTGATCAAGCGCTCTGGGAAGCGCGAAACGCGTCGTGATGACTGGGAGCACCGCAACTAAATAAATTATTTTTGCACTTATCTTGGGTCCGCGTCCGTATTTGCAGCCGGGAGAAAGCCTGCGCCTTGCCGGATTATCACTGGAATATATATATATCGCCAGTCGCCAGTCGGTAGTTACAGTTAGGAGCTATTATCCATAGAAAATCCGCAACATTCTTTTCCCAATATCTTTGGCGCCGATTGATAAATCTTTGCGAAATTTTCAAAACTGGTGGGGCCCTACGGTCTGCTCCGATCCTGAAAGTTTGGGGGTGGTTCGTCAAGCGGGGGCTTGCCATCAAGCCACCTGAATTTAGATACATTGTGCAATACAACGATCAACATAAACAGATACAAACCATCATTAACAAGAACTGGCCATTAATCTTAAGTGACCCAGTGATAGGGAGGGACCTCCCGAAAAGGCCTTCCATTACATATAGCAGGGGGCAGTCTATGAAAGATGAACTGGTTAAAACCAGTCCGGAGGTCTTGGAATCATCAGTTTGGTATCAAACACATGCAGGATTTACGCACACTTATCTTGGGTCCGCGCCCGTATTTGCAGCCGGGAGAAAGACTGCGCCTTGCCGGATTATCGTGGAAATATATATATATATATATATATATATATATATATATATATATATATATATATATATATATATATATATTCCCTGAAAAAACCATAGGTTTCACACCAGTTATAGTTAGGAATAAGCATTTAAAAAACCTATTAAATTCACTGAAAAAACCATAGGTTTGACACCAGTTATAGGTGGCTGGAAATTTTACTGACATAAAACCATTGAAATTCCCACGTTATAGTTAGTTGGACTCACTATAACTTGCGCGCCTGCAATGCACGTCTGATGATGTCACATATTACATCACTCATGACATGGTCAGTGACATCACTCATGACATCACTGATGACACCATCCAGTGAATGTGTGTCTTTCTGAAAAATAAATATGTTTTATATGTGTATATGTAAAGGTCGATGGAAGAATAAATGTTTAAATACGTGTCTTAATGGATGTTTTTTCTTTAAATTGATTGGTTAACTGGCTTATTAAGTGTATCTTAGTGAATACATATATTAGCAAGTATTGTTTAAATATTTAAATGTTTGTATCAGTGTTTCACTTTGTGTATAAGTGGCTGCATGGGTTGGTGAGTTGCTACATGTGTGTGTATATGGGTTATTAGATTTTTTTTTAGTATCAGTATGAGTGTCTGTATGGTTTGGTGGGGGTGTTACTTAACACATAGATGCATCAATGACTGACTCACTGTTTGTATGTGTTTTGAAGACAGCATATGTGCAGGACTGTATGGGTGGATGAGTGTGTATATGTGTGTGTTAGTGAGTGAATGACTGTCTCACTAGTGTCGTTATCAGTAACTACATATGTTTCATTCTAGTATATGTGAGTATTGATGTATATAAGTGAGTATATGTGAGAGTGAGAGATTGAAAGAGTTCTTGTTTAAATAAGTATGTGTTTCTATAAGTGATTGTTTAAGAGAGCAAGTATGTGTAAGTTTCCTTAGAAGTAAGGTGGTAGTGTGTGTATAGCTGTATATGCAAATAAATGGATGTTCCATAGTTTATTTGCATGTGTGATTATGTGTGTGAGTAACTTTTGGATGACTGTCGGTGTGTAAGAGGATGTATAGGTGTTTCAGTACATATGATGAGTGAATATATGTATGAGTGACTATATAGAACTGTTGGCGAATAAGTGGATATGTATATAGATGGTGGTATTACTGAATTGGTTGTTGTAACTGGTATGGGTATCTCAATTTTTTTGAACATTTTACTTCTATTTTTGAATATGTGTTTCAAGGGTTACATTACACTGAAAGGAGGTCTGTCCCTCTGTCACAAGGATGGTGTCATCAGTGATGTCATGAGTGATGTCACTGACCATGTTATGAGTGATGTAATATGTGACGTCATCAGCAGTGCATTGCAGGCGCGCAAGTTATAGTGAGTCCAACTAAGTATAACGTGGGAATTTCAATGGTTTTATGTCAGTAAAATTTCCAGCTAACTATAACTGGTGTCAAACCTATGGTTTTTTCAGTGAATTAAATAGGTTTTTTAAATGCTAATTCCTAACTATAACTGGTGTGAAACCTATGGTCCTTTCAGTGAATTTCACTCTCTACTACTCATTCTCTACTACTCTACTACTCTCTACTACTCACTCTCTATTACTCACTCTCTACTTCGCTCTACTACTCTCTACTACTCACTCTCTACTACTCTCTCTCTACTACTCACTCTCGACTACTCACTCTACTACTCACTCTCTACTACTCTCTACTACTCACTCTCTACTACTCTCTCTACTAGTCTCTACTACTCACTCTACTACTCACTCTCTACTACTCTCTACTATTCTCTCTCTCTGCTACTCACTCTCTACTACTCTCTACTACTCACTCTCTACTACTCACTCTCTACTACTCTCTACTACTCACTCTTTACTACTTTCTACTACTCACTCTCTACTGCTCTCTACTACTCACTCTACTACTTACTCTCTACTACTCTCTACTACTCACTCTCTACTACTCACTCTCTACTACTCTCTACTACTCACTCTACTATTCACTCTACTACTCTCTACTACTCACTCTCTGCTACTCTCTCTACTGCTCTCTACTACTCACTCTCTACTCTCTACCTCTCTACCTCTCTCTACTTCTCTCTCTACTAGTCTCTACCTCTCTACCGCTACCTCTCTACCCCTACCTCTCTACTTAAACACCTCTACCTCTCTACCTCTCTCTACACGCACACATATACACATATATATATGCATATATATGCATATGCATTTATATATATGTATGTGTATGTATATATATATATATTCCAAAGAAACAGAGCCCCACTCCGACTTCCGTATACAACAAAAGACTTTATTCGTCTGAGGTAGCATTTAAATAACTCGTAGTCCTGACCGGTTTCGGCGTCACCACGCCTTGCTCACAGGTGAGGTAACTCATCTGTGAGCAAGGCGTGGTGACGCCGAAACTGGTCAGGACTACGAGTTATTTAAATGCTGCCTCAGACGAATAAAGTCTTTTGTTGTATACGGAAGTCGGAGTGGGGCTCTGTTTCTTTGGAATTTCATGCATGCAGGTTTCTCCACTCCTGCAATTGAGAGCCCGCCCTGCAGAGTCGGTGGCCCCCAGTAAAACGGAGGATGTGTTTTTGATATATATATATATATATATATATATACATATATAAACATATATAATCTGTATATCTATATAAATACAATTATAAATGCATGCATACATATACATATATGCATACAGATGCATGTTATTTACATGAAAGTTTAAAAAACACTAATAAAAGCAAAGCTAAAAAGCCATCTCATTACAAACAGAATGGCTTTAACTTAAACGAGGGTGAGATCTATTGCATTTTCAATGCTTGTTTACTTTGGTTCCATCAAGAAGGCATTCAGATGTGTCACACATTTGCTATAAATTCTGAATTTTATCACTCTAGTTGCTCATTAGATCACTGTAGTAAAGCTACTGCTCACCAGGGAAGTCTGCTGCTGGTATTCAAAGTGCATGTTTCAGTCTGCATGTCAGAATTTTTTTAATGAAATAGAAGAGGATTTGAGAAGTCACTCAAAATGATCCCTAATTTTTCTTTCTGAAGCACTAATCATACTTTCTATGGCAAAATGAACCCCCTCATTTTGTTCCTTTTTAAATTAAATGTTTTCAGATTTACCACTTCATTCCAATCAAGATGGCTTCTGGTGTGCCATACTTTTGTCATAAGTAAGACTGTTAGCTCTCTAGTTGTTCTTTAGAACACTCTGGGACATTCTGTCATTGGGCTATACTTGGGCTACATCTGGGTGATATTTGGGCTACATTTGGGCTCTTTTGTCTCTGGTGGCCATCTTGGGAGACTGCATGTCAGAATTTTTTTATGAAATAGAAGAGGATTTGAGAAGTCACTCAAAATGTGCCCTAATTTTTCTTTCTGCAGCACTAATAATACTTTCTATGGCATAATATACCCCTCATTTTGTTCCTTTTTAAATTAAATGTTTTAAGAGTTACCACTTTATTCCCATCACGATGACTTCAGGTGTGCTATACCTTTGTAATAAGTAGGACTGTTAGCGCTCTAGTTGTTCTTTAGAACACTCTAGGAGGCTGCAGTAGAACACAAAGGAATCAACTGACAGTCTCTGTCCTTGTTGAATGTACATGTTTTACTGAGAATGTCAGACTTCATTCTCACATGACTGAGAAAGATAATGTGAATTTACAGAAAATATGCTTTCAGTTTAGCTTATAGATCCCCTTCCAAACCACTGTGGGCAAATCACGAGATATTAGTTTTCTTTCAAACATGATTCATGATATCACAGTAGAAGGCTTTTTCACATGGTAAAATCACCTTAGAACACACCACAATTCCTAAAATGAGTATGGTACCATCAACAAATGATTTATAATGTAACTAAAGTCCTAAAACCCTCTATTAACTACAATGCTTTTTAATGAGGTGCTATCATGTATATTGGTCCCAAGATGGCTGCCAACACTTCTTGGATGAAGTGCTGACAGCCAATCAGATCAGATGTGTGGTTAGGCTCCGCCCTGATATATATATTTTTTTTAACCTAAATTACTCAAAATCCACTGGAGCACATATCTTGAGACATAGCAGAGGCACATCGGGGTACCAGTCCCTACAATTTTGCCACGTTCTGTGGAAATCCATTCAGCCTTTCGGGCTAAAAGTGAGTCCAACCGCCCTATGGAAATTAACATGGGGAAAACACGTTTTGGGACCCCCTTTTATCTCGGCCCCCGCTTGACGAATCCCCCCAAACTTTCAGGGAAGGAGCGGAGCACAGCGAGGCAAATTTAATGAAAATTACAGGCAGATTCCTCAACCGGCGCCAAAGTTATTCCCAATAGAATGTTGCAGAATTTCCTATAGAAAACAATCCTAACTATAACTACCTAAATAGATTACCTACTGGCGACCGCCAGTAGGATATATATATATATATATATATATATATTTATATATATTACCTACTGGCAGTCGCCAGTCGGTAGTTATTGTTAGGAGCTATTATCCATAGGAAATCCGCAACATTCTATTCCCAATATCTTTGGCGCCGATTGATAAATCTTTGCAAGATTTTCAAAACTGGTGGGGCTCTCCGGTCTGCTCCGATCCTGAAAGTTTGGGGGTGGTTCGTCAAGCAGGGGCCGAGAAAAAAGGGGGTCCCAAAACATGTTTTCCCCATGCAAGTTTCCATAGGAACCTTTAGCCGCAGCTACAGCTCGAACTGCTGAACGAAATTACACCAAATTGGCAAAGAGGCAAAGAGGTAGCCCTTGGTTCACACTCGTGCCTTCTGGTTAAATGGTGTAAATCCATTCAGGAGTTGCAGGAGTTGCAGAGAAAATCAAAAGTAAAATAACTTAGATATCTATGGCCGTGGTGGATCCTTGTACCCTATGCGCACCGTCCTGATCACAAGCTACATGCTAATTGGCTGCCAACTGGCTGTCAACACTCCAAACAGGAAGTGTTGGCAGCCATTTTGTGCCTCCATAGAAGCGAGGCTGAAGAAATCAGCGGATCCTGTCGTAAATACAAATTTAAACCAAGCGCGGGCTCCCGCTCTCCTTTAATAATTAGCCCCAGGGGCAAAAATAATACATTTGATGGGGGGCCCAGAGGGGCCCTCCAGCCCCATGGACCGCCACCCCAGGCTACAAAATAAATGGATGGGGGGGGCGCAAAGGCCACCCCCCAACAAAAAACATCGGTGGGGGGCTCAAAGACCCCCCCAGCCCCGGGGACCGTTACCCCTGGGCTTTAAAAAAAAATGGGTGGGGGGGCTCAAAGGCCCCCCAAACCCTGGGGACCACCAGTCCACCGGGCTATGTATATTGTGGGAGGGGGGCCGTCGAAGTCCCTCAGGACTGCCACCCCCCAAGGCCAGCTCCTGCAGTGTCTCGGGGTGCCCACCCCCGGTACACTGCTATTTGCTATGGCAGGACTGGAGTCAAGCCTCCCGTCCTGTCATAGCAAACTTGGGTTGAATTTTGAAAGAGAGAGCAGGAAAACCTGCTCCCTCTTTCAAAATGCAAACCATATTTCTTTTGTACACGGGGAGCTGCATGTTAGCAGCTCCCCATGTGTAAAAGCAATGCCAGCTCCCGAAGGATGCAGGGAGCCGGCTGGGACCATGGGGGCATTGGGGCTCCCCCACGGTCCCCAACGTTATATAGAGGCCCCGGGGGATGGGGTCCCCAGGAAAATAGAAATTAGTGATAGGTGCTAATTTTTTTTTACGGTCATATTACAAGTCGCTCACCCAGGGCGGCGCTCAGCGCGGCCCCCTGGAATGCACGCAGTGGGTGCACGCCTCCTAACGCATTGGGTGCACGACTCCTAACGCGTTGGGTGCGCGACTCCTAACGCGTTGGGTGCGCGACTCCAAGCAAAAAAAAAGTAATATTTTTCAGATAAACATCAAGCTTAGGTGTTTAGAGCTTGGGTGGCTCTGAAAAGAGCCATTGTGTTTATTGAGAGATGTTAGTACTTATAAGTAAGTACCTATGCAGAGTCTAAAGTTGATGAGGAAGACTCTGTTACCCTCATCTGTAAAATGTATACCATCTCTTCTATAGTTGCCATCCATATTGAAACGCAGATTGTTGTGGTAAATAGACCCCATCCTATAATCTCGGAGATAATCAGAAACAGCTTTATTGACTTGTTTCCTAGCTTTCTCAATCTATTGACAAAATTGATTGGACCAGTTCCATTTCTGTCTTTGGCATATGTTAGAATAGACAAAGGCAGTTTGGGGGAAAAGTGACATCAATTCTCCAAAGATGTCCTTCATAAGCATTTCCAGACCTACCCCAGTCAAAGTGCCTAGGTCATTGCCACCACAGTGCACAATTATGAGATCAGGGTGTTGGAGATACAAAAAGGATTTACCCAATGGCATCAATTGGTGCCACTCTAATCCTCTCTGTCCAATCCATTTAATGTATACATTTGGCAAAGCTAGGTCTTTGTCAATGCCTCTGTTTTCTGCATACTTTTGGCTCCAGAAAATATAGCTGTGTCCCACAATCCACACTCTAAGCATCTTGAAGGGAGGTCTGGATGCACTCAGAAGGTGTCTGTATGTGAAATGGCAGTTTGACAACTAAGATTTTTCAAAAATGGTTGATAAGACGCAGTTTTGAAAAAAGAAAAGAAATGATTGGGTGTTTGAGAACATTCTAGACTGAAAAGTAGGGTGCATTTTTCTGTTTTTTAAAAGCATGTTTTTTATTGGTTAATAAAAACTGTTTGAAAGGAACATTATATAGGATAAGCTGATATTTTGAAAAGTCAGCGGTACAAAAGGGGGTGGTGATGGACGGAAAGTCAAGCACACTTGCTGTTTGGATTAGCAACATTGTGTGCTGAACTTGTGACCTGTGTGCTCAGTTAAGTGTTCCATGAACTGTTACTATGGTAACAGGCAGTAAGCAGATTGGGGGTAGGGTTCAAACTTATGCCAATTGAAAAGGGTTAAAATGTGTAACCAATAGAAATGTGTGTTAGCTTTTGAATTAATGTGGGAAGCAATGTGATTTGATATTTACATGTATTTGTGTGCAGAATGAGAGGGAAAGTTTGCATTTTTTCGGTTTTCTTAAGAGCAGTGCAGTACAGACATTCTGTATAAGAAAATCTGGTGTGTGACTGACATACTTTTTAATCTACAAATCAATTTGAAAGATGAGTTATTAATTTGTGAGGGGTTGTATGTAGTGCATTTGTTTTTAATAGGAGTAATGTGTTTCTCCTGCTAAAGTCCAGGGAGTTGTCTTGCTTGTCTAGAATCACACTGTGAGTCTGCCTGCATGTGGGCAACCATTGTGAGAGAAACATTTGGTAACTTCATGTGTTTGCTGACAGATAACTGATTTAAAACCTGTCATATTGTCAAGTTTTAGCAGTATTAGATGCCAGTCATTGCTTATGCATTTGCAAAATGAGTCAAGCTTTCAGACTAAAGTGCAGTACTGGAATATGTAGAATCTGTGCAGTCACCTTACCCCTTCCAGACTAGTGAATGTGTTTGGTAAAGTCCAAGGGATAGTGTTGCTTGCCTAGAATCTCACTGTGAGTCTGTGTGCACTTGGGCGACCATTGTGAGAGAAGCATTTGGGTACTTCATGTCTTTGCAGACACATAACTGCTTAAAAACCTATTCTGTTCTCAAGTTTTGGTAGAATTAGAAGCCAGTCATTGCTTATGCATGAATCAGAGAGACCTAACAGTGGGACCTTCTTAGATACAGCACCTAACAAAAAAGTAACCCCAATTTAATAATTGATACACCCGATATTTAAAGATGGGTGGGTGTGCACACTGAAAAGCGCCCACTGTAACAGTGCTAGTTCCCTATGGAACTAAATGGATTAATTACAACAGCACAGAGGAAGCGCTGTGGTAACCAGTGAAAAATACTGAACTGCTCGGATTTATCATATTCCGATTGGGGTATTTCACCCACCACATTTAACCACAGACACTGTGCTGCTGGAGTTAACACCCGGAAAATTAACGGATAGATCGGAATATTGTCGCACGCATCAACATTGAGTCTCTGGACCTTTAGTTTCTACTCTACACCACACTCCTGTGAACCAACGGTTACATTGACCAGATATACTTGCTTGGAAGCCTTGACTTTAATCTAATTGGATCATTTGTCACTCTCTCTGCAGCGCTACTCTGTTTAAGCCACTACTTATCATCGTCACTTGAAACTTATTTTTACTTATATAAGCCTTGAAGAAGTCCCCTTTGTTTGGGACGAAACTCGTTGGCTGTATGGTGCTTCATTCCCCTTGAGTTGAAATAAAGAAATGAAAATGAGGAACCACATCTTTCGTGATTCATTGAAATTTGAGAACTAAATGCCAAAAATCATTGCTTATACATATTCGCAAAATAAGTCAGGCTTTCACAATAAAGTGCAGTACTGAAATATGTAGAATGTGTGCAGTCACCTTACCACTTCCAGACTAGTGAATGTGTTTTGGTAAAGTCCAATGGATAGTGTTGCTTGTCTAGAATCACACTGTGAGTCTGTGTGAATTTTGGGCAATCATTGTGAGAGAAGCATTAGGGCACTTCATGTCTTTGCAGACACATAACTTCTTTAAAACCTGTCATGTTGTCAAGTTTTACTAGTATTAAAAGCACAGTTGTTGTTTATGCATTTGGAAAATGAGTCAGGCTTTCACACTAGAGTGTAGTTCTGAAATATGTAGAATGTGTGCAGTCACCTCCCCCTTGCAGACTAGTGAATAGTGTTGCTTGTCTAGAATCACACTATGAGTCTGTGTGCATTTGGGCAACCATTTTGAGGGAAGCATTTGGTAACTTCATGTCTACTTGTACTACTCTAATTATTCAGTCAGTATCCAAGTACTCATGCAGCAATCCAGGGCCTTAGCAAATGAACTGCTACAAACGCTTATGGACTATGCATGTAGTCCTCTAACCACCTACACACTTGTGTTTCAGGCCTACAATTCCTCAGTCAGTATCCATACACTGCTGAAAAACACCTTGTTACTCCCCTTGCTCTCCTCCAGTGACACTTTCAGCACCATGTACTAATGCATTCACTGAAGTGAAACACAACCAATTATAAATGTACCCAGTGTCTCTCCTTGTACTACTCTAATCATTCAGTCAGTATCCAAGGACTCATGCAGTAAGCCAGGCCTTAGCACAAGGACTGCTTTAAACTCCTATGCACTATGCATGTAGTCCTCGAACCACCTACACACTTGTGATTCAGGCCTACAATCCCCCAGTCAGTATCCATACACTTTTGCAAACACCTTGTTACTCCCTTTGCACTCCTCTAGTGACCCTTTCAGCACCATGTACTAATCCATTTACTGCAGTGAAATACAACCAATTATAAAGTCACCCAGTGTCTCTCCTTGTAGTAATCTAATCATTCAATCAGTACCTAAGTACTCATGCAGTGATCTACGTCCTCAGCACATGGACTGCTACAAAGTCCTATGCACTATGCATGTAGTCCTCTAACCACCTACACACGTATGTTTCAGGCCTACAATTCCCCAGTCAGTATCCATAAACTGCTGCAAACACCCTGTTTCTCCCCTTGCGCTCCTCTTGTGACCCTTTCAGCAACAAGTACTAATCCATTCACTGCAGTAAAACACAACCAATTATAAATTCTCCCAGTGTCTGTCCTTGTAGGACTCTAATCATTCAGTCAGTATCCAAGTACTCATGCAGCGAGCCAGGCCTTAGGACATGGACTGCTTGAAAATCCTATGCACTAAGCATGTAGTCGTCTAACAACCTACACACTTGTTTTTCAGGCCTACAATTCCCCAGTCAGTATCTATACACTCCTGCAAACACCCTGTTACTCCCCTTGCACTCCTTTAGTGACCCTTTCAGCACCATGTACTAGTCCATTCACTGCAGTAAAATACAACCAATTATACATTCACAGAGTGTCTCTCCTTGTAGTACTGTAATCATTCAATCAGTACGTAAGTACTCATGCAGTGATCCAGGGTCTTAGCACATGGACGGCTACAAACTCCCATGCACTAAGCATGTAGTCTTCTAACTACCTACACACTTGTGTTTCAGGCCTACAATTCCCCAGTCAGTATCCATACACTGCTGCAAACAACCTGTTACTCCTCTTGCGCTCCTTTAGTGAACCTTACGGCACCATGTACTAATCCATTCACTGCAGTGAAACACAACCAATTATACTTTCTTCCAGTGTCTCTCCTTGAAGGATTCTGATCCTTCAGTCAGTATCCAAGTACTCATGTAGCAAGCCAGACCTTAGGACATGGACTGCTTGAAATTCCTATGCACTATGCATGTAGTCGTCTTACCACCTACACACTGGCGTTTCAGTCCTACAATTCCCCAGTCAGTATTCATACACTCCTGCAAACACCTTGTTACTCCTCTTGCACTCCTTTAGTGACCCTTTCAGCACCATGTACTAATCCATTCACAGCAGTAAAACAAAACCAATTATACATTCACCCAGTGTCTATCCTTGTACTACTCTAATCATTCAGTCAGTATCCAAGTACTCATGCAGTGATCCAGGGCCTTAGCACATGGACAGCTTCAAACTCCTATGCACTATGCACGTAGTCCCCAAACTCCTTCACACTTGTGTTTCAGGCCTACAATTCCCCAGTCACTATCCATACACTCTTGCAAACACCCTATTAATCCTCTTGCACTCCATTACTGACCCTTTCAGCACCATGTACTAATCCCTTCACTGCAGTAAAATACAACCAATTATAAATTCATTCAGTGTCTCTCCTTATAGTACTGTAATCATTCAATCAGTATGTACGTGCTCATGCAGTGATTCGGGGCCTTAGCACTTGGAATGCTACAAACTCCTCTGCACTATGCATGTAGTCCTCTAACCACCTACACACTTATGTTTCAGGCCTACAATTCCCCAGTCAGTATCCATACACTCCTGCAAACACCCTGTTTCTCCTCTTGCACTCCTTTAGTGACCCATTCAACAGTGTCTACTATTCCACTTCCTGCAATAAAATACAACCAATTACAAATTCACCCAGTGACTCTCCCTGCAGTACTGTAATCATTCAATCAGTACCTAAGTTCTCATGTAGTGATCCACGGCCTTAGCACATGGACTGCTACAAACTCTTATGCAATATGCATGTAGTCTTCTAACCACATACACACTTGTGTTTCAGACGTACAATTCCCCAGTCAGTATCCATACACTCCAGCAAACACCCTGTTACTCCCCTTTCACTCCTGTAATGACCGTTTCAGCATCATGCACTAATCCATTGACTGCAGTAAAACAAAACCAATTATCAATTCTCCCAGTGTCTATCCTTGTATTAGTCTAATCATTCTGTCATTATTCAAGTACTCATGGAGCGAGCCAGCCCTTAGAACATGGATTACTTCAAACTCCTATGCACTATGCATGTAGTCCTCTAACCACCTACACACTTGTGTTTCGGGCCTTCAATTCCCCAGTCCGAATCCATACACTCCTGCAAACACCCTGTTACTCCCCTTGCACTCCTTTAGTGACCCTTTCAGCACCATGTACTACTCCATTCACCGCATTAAAATACAACCAATTATAAATTCACCCAGTGTCTCTCCTTGTAGTTCTGTAATCATTCAATCAGTATATAAATACTCATGCAGTCATCCAGGACCTTAGCACATGACCATTTCAGTACCATGTACTACTCCATTCACTGCAGTAAAACCCAACCAATTATAAACTGTCCCAGTGTCTTTCCTTGTAGTACTCTAATCATTCAGTCAGTATCCAAGCACTCAAGCAGCATGCCAGGCCTCAGGATATGGACTGCTTGAAATACCTATGCACCAATCATGTACTCGTCTAACCACCTACACACTTCTGTTTCAGGCCTACAATTCCCCCGTCAGTAAATGTTAAATGTCGTATACTTGTAAAGCGCACAGCTGCCCCAGCAAAGGGGCGTCCCAGCGCTGTATACCGCTGGGGAACCCATCCTGGCTTTCCCTGTGAGATAGTCCCTCCTGGGCATCTCCAAGGTGAAGACAAGCATCCCCGGCGCTGATGGGGCCGTTAGTAGAGATTAAGCAAGCTATTGCCCATAGTTGCTGAGTGGGACCCATGGTTGGAGTAGGCACCGAGGCGAGAATTATCGAGTCCGCTGACCATGGCCCAAGACCCTGCCGCGTCGGCAATCGAACTCTGGTACCGGACCGACCTCTGCTTCCGGGGCTGCCGCCTCTAACCAGTGAGCCACACCACTCCATACACCACTCCATACACTCCTGCAAACACCCTGTCACTCCTCTTGCACTCCTTTAGTGACCCTTTCAGCACCATGTACTAGTCCATTCACTGCAGTAAAATACAACCAATTATAAATTCACCCAGTGTCTCTCCTTGTAGTACTGTAATCATTCAATCAGTACATAAGTACTCATACAGTGATCCAGGGCCTTAGCACATGGACTGCTACAAACTCCTGTGCAATATACTTGTAGTCCTCTAACCATCTACACACTTGTGTTTCAGGCCTACAATTCCCTAGTCACTATCCATACACTCCTGCAAACACCCTGTCACTCCTCTTGCACCCCTTTAGTGACCCTTTCAGCACCATGTACTAGTCCATTCACTGCAGTAAAATACAACCAATTATAAATTCACCCAGTGTCTCTCCTTGTAGTACTGTAATCATTCAATCAGTACATAAGTACTCATTCAATGATCCAGGGCCTTAGCACATGGACGGCTACAAACTCATATGCAGTATGCTTGTAGGCCTCTAACCACCTACACACTTATGTTTCAGGCCTAAAATTCCCCAGTCAGTATCCATACACTGCTGCAAACACACAGTTACTCCCCCTGTGCTCCTCTCGTGACCCTTTCAGCAACAAGTACTAATCCATTCACTGCAGTAAAACACAATCAATTATAAATTCTCCCAGTGTCTGTCCTTGTAGGACTCTAATCATTCAGTCAGTATCCAAGTACTTATGCAGCAAGCCAGGCCTTAGGACATGGACTGCTTGAAATTCCTATGCACTAAGCATGTAGTGTTCTAACCACTAACGCACTTGTGTTTCAGGCCTACAATTCCCCAGTCAGTATCCATACACTCCTACAAACATCCTGTTACTACTCTTGCACTCCTTTAGTGACCCTTTCAGCACCATGTACTAATCCATTCACTGCAGTAAAATACAACCAATTATAAATTCACCCAGTGTCTCTCCTTGTAGTACTGTAATCATTCAATCAGTACCTAAGTACTCATGCATTGATTCAGGGCCTTATCGCAAGGACTGCAACAAACTCCTATGCAGTATGCTTGTAGTCATCTAACAACCTACACACTTTTGTTTCAGACCTACAATTCCCCAGTCAATATCCATACACTCCTGCAAACAACCTGTTACTCTCCTTGCGCTCCTCTAGTGACCCTTTCAGAACCTTGTACTAATCCATTCACTGCAGTGAAACACAACCAATTATACTTTCCCCCAGTGTCTCTCCTTGAAGGATTCTGATCATTCAGTCAGCATCCAAGTACTCATGTAGCAAGCCAAACCTTAGGACATGGACTACTTGAAATTCCTATGCACTATGCATGTAGTCGTCTTACCACCTACACACTGGCGTTTCAGTCCTACAATTCCCCAGTCAGTATCGATACACTCCTGCAAACACCCTGTTACTCCTCTTGCACTCCTTTACTGACCCTTTCAGCACCATGTACTAATCCATTCACAGCAGTAAAACTCAACCAATTATACATTCATCCAGTGAAAATCCTTGTACTACTCTAATCATTCAGTCAGTATCCAAGTACTCATGCAGTGAGCCAGGCCTTAGCACACGGACTGCTACAAAGTCCTATACACTGTGCATGTAGTCCTCTAACCACCTTCACACTTGTGTTTCAGGCCTACCACTCCCCAGTCAGTATCCATACACTCCTGCAAACACCCTGTTTCTCCTCTCGCACTCCTTTATTGACCCATTCAACAGCATCTGCTATTCCATTTCCTGCAATGAAATACAACCAATTATAAATTCACCCAGTGTCTCTACTTGCAGTACTGTAATCGTTCAATCAGTACCTAAGTTCTCATGAAGTGATCCACGGCCTTAGCACATGGACTGCTTGAAACTCCTATGCAATATGCATGTAGTCTTCTAACCACCTACACACTCCCGTGTTCCGGGCCTACAATTACCCAGTCAGTATCCATACACTCCTGCAAACACCCTGTTACTCCTCCTCCACTCCTTTAGTGACCCTTTTAGCACCATGTACTAGTCCATTCACCACAGGAAAATACAACCAATTATAAATTCACCCAGTGTCTCTCCTTGTAGTACTGTGATCATTCAATCAGTACCTAAGTACTCATGTAGTGATCCAGAGCCTTATCACACGGACTGCTACAAACTCCTATGCAGTATGCATTAAGTCTTCTAACCACCTACACACTTGTGTTTCAGGTCTACAATTCCCCAGTCAGTATCCATACACTGCTGCAAACACCCTGTTACTCCTCTTGCACTCCTGTAATGACCCTCTCAGCATCATGTACTAGTCCATTCACCGCATTAAAATACAACCAATTATAAATTCACCCAGTGTCTCTCCTTGTGGTACTGTGATCATTCAATCAGTACCTAAGTACTCATGAAGTCATCCAGGGCCTTAGCACAAGGACTGCTACAAATTCCTATGCAGTATGCATTAAGTCTTCTAACCACCTACCCACTTGTTTTTCAGGCCTACAGTTTCGCAGTCAGGATTCATACTTTCCTGCAAACACCCTGTTTCCCCTCTTGCACTCCTTTAGTGACCCATTCAACACCATTTACTAATCCATTCACTGCAGTAAAATACAACCAATTATAAATGCACCCAGTGTCTCTCCTTGTAGTACTGTAATCATTCAATCAGTACCTAAGTGCTCATGATGTGTTCCAGGGCCTTATCACAAGGACTGCTACAAACTCCTATGCAGTATGCTTGTAGTCTTCTAACCATCTACACACTTGTGCTTCAGACCTACAATTCCCCAGGCAGTATCCATACACTCCAGCAAACACCCTGTTACTCTCCTTGCTCTCCACTAGAGACCCTTTCAGCACCATGTACTAATCCATTCACTGCAGTAAAACACAACCAATTATACATTGTCTCAGTGTCTCTCCTTGAAGTACTCTAATCATTCAGTCAGTATGCAAGTACTTATGCAGCAAGCCAGGCCTCAGGACATGGACTGCTTGAAATTCCTATGCACTATGCATGTAGTCGTCTAACCACCTTCACACTTGTGTTTCAGTCCTACAATTCCCCAGTCAGTATCCATACACTCCTGCAAACACCCTATTAATCCTCTTGCACTCCATTACTGACCCTTTCAGCACCATGTACTAATCCCTTCACTGCAGTAAAATACAACCAATTATACATTCACAGAGTGTCTCTCCTTGTAGTACTGGAATCATTCAATCAGTATGAAGGTACTCATGCAGTGATCCAGGGCCTTAGCACATGGAATGCTACAAACTCCTATGCACGATGCATGTAGTCCTCTAATTACCTACAAACTTATGTTTCAGGCTTACAATTCCCCAGTCAGTATCCATACACTCCTGCAAACACCCTGTTTCTCCTCTTGCACTCCTTTAGTGACCCATTCAACAGCATGTACTTTTCCATTTCCTGCAATAAAATACAACCAATTATAAATTCACCCAGTGTCTCTCCTTGTAGTACTATAATCATTCAATCAGTACCTAAGTACTCATGCATTGATTCAGGGCCTTATCGCAAGGACTGCAACAAACTCCTATGCAGTATGCTTGTAGTCATCTAACAACCTACACACTTTTGTTTCAGACCTACAATTCCCCAGTCAATATCCATACACTCCTGCAAACAACCTGTTACTCTCCTTGCGCTCCTCTAGTGACCCTTTCAGAACCTTGTACTAATCCATTCACTGCAGTGAAACACAACCAATTATACTTTCCCACAGTGTCTCTCCTTGAAGGATTCTGATCATTCAGTCAGCATCCAAGTACTCATGTAGCAAGCCAGACCTTAGGACATGGACTGCTTGAAATTCCTATGCACTATGCATGTAGTCGTCTTACCACCTACACACTTCTGTTTCAGTCCAACAATTCCCCAGTCAGTCTCGATACACTCCTGCAAACACCCTGTTACTCCTCTTGCACTCCTTTACTGACCCTTTCAGCACCATGTACTAATCCGATCACAGCAGTAAAACACAACCAATTATACATTCATCCAGTGTCAATCCTTGTACTACTCTAATCATTCAGTCAGTTTCCAAGTACTCATGCAGCGAGCCAAGCCTTAGCACATGGATTGCTACAAACTACTATGCACTATGCATGTAGTCTTCTGACCACCTACACACTTGTGTTTCAGGCCTACAATTCCCCAGTCAGTATCCATACACTCCTGCAAACACCCTGTTTCCCCTCGTGCACACCTTTAGTGACCCATTCAACAGCATGTACTATTCCATTTCCTGCAATAAAATACAACCAATTATAAATTCACCCAGTGTCTCTTCTTGTAGTACTGTAATCATTCAATCAGTACCTAAGTACTCATGCTATGATCCAGGGCCTTATCACAAGGACAGCTACAAACTCCTATGCAGTATGCTTGTAGTCTTCTAACCACCTACACACTTGTGCTTCAGACCTACAATTCCCCAGTCAGTATCCATACACTCCAGCAAACACCCTGTTACTCTCCTTGCGCTCTTCTAGAGACCCTTTCAGCACCATGTACTAATCCATTCACTTCAGTAAAACATAACCAATTATACATTCTCTCAGTGTCTCTCCTTGAGGTACTCTAATCATTCAGTCAGTATGCAAGTACCCATGCAGAAAGCCAGGACTTAGGACATGGACAGCTTGAAATTCCTATGCACTATGCATGTAGTCGTCTAACCACCTTCACACTTGTGTTTCAGTCCTACAATTCCCCAGTCAGTAGCCATACACTCCTGCAAACACCCTGTTTTCCTCTTGCACTCCTTTAGTGACCCTTTCAGCACCATGTACTAATCCATTATCTGCAGTAAAACACAACCAATTATACATTCACCAAGTGTCAATCCTTGTGCTACTCTAATCATTCAGTCAGTATCCAAGTACTCATGCAGGGAGCCAGGCCTTAGCACATGGACTGCCACAAAGTCCTATGCACTATGCATGTAGTCCTCTAACCACCTTCATACATGTGTTTCAGCCCTACAATTCCCCGGTCACTATCCCTACACTCCTGCAAACACCCTCCAACTCCTCATGCATTCCTTTAGTGACCCTTTCAGCACCATGTACTAATCCATTCACTGCAGTAAAATACAACCAATTTTAAATTCACCAAGTGTCTCTCCTTGTAGTACTGTAATCATTCAATCAGTATGAAGGTACTAATGCAGAGATCCAGGGGCTTAGCACATGGAATGCTACAAACTCCTATGCACTATGCATGTAGTCCTCTAATTACCTACACACTTATGTTTCAGGCTTACAATTCCCCAGTCAGTATCCATACACTCCTGCAAACACCCTGTTTCTCCTCTTGCACTCCTTTAGTGAACCATTCAACAGCATGTGCTATTCCATTTCCTGCAATAAAATACAACCAATTATAAATTCACCCAGTGTCTCTCCTTGTAGTACCGTAATCATTCAATCAGTACCTAAGTACTCATGCAGTGATCCTCGGCCTTAGCACATGGACTGCTACAAACTCCTATGCAGTATGCATGTAGTCGTCTAATCACCTACACATTTGTGTTTCAGGCCTACAACTCCCCAGTCAGTATCCATACACTGCTGCAAACACCCTGTTACTCCCCTTGTGCTCCTCTCGTGACCCTTTCAGCACCATGTACTTTTCCATTCACTGCTGTAAAACACTACCAATTATAAATTCTCCCAGTGTTTGCCCTTGTAGTACTCTAAACATTCAGTCTGTATCCAAGTACTCATGCAGCAAGCCAGGCAATCAGTATGAAGGTACTAATGCAGTGATCCAGGGCCTTAGCACATGGAATGCTACAAACTCCTATGCACTATGCATGTAGTCTTCTAACTACCTTCACACTCGTGTTTCAGGCCTACAATTCCCCAGTCAGTATCCATACACTCCTCCAAATGCCCTGTTTCCCCTCTTGCACTCCTTTAGTGACCCATTCAACAGCATGTACTATTCCATTTCCTGCAATAAAGTACAACCAATTATACATTCACCCAGTGTCTCTTCTTGTAGTACTGTAATCATTCAATCAATACCTAAGTACTCATGCAGTGATCCACGGCCTTAGCACACGGACCTCAACAAACTCCTATGCAGTATGCATGTAGTCCTCTAACCACTTATACACTTGTGTTTCAGGTCTAAAATTCCTCAGTCAGTATCCATACACTCCTGCAAACACCCTGTTTTTCATCTTGCACTCCTTTAGTGACCCTTTCAGCACCATGTACTATTCCATTCACTGCAGTAAAATACAACCAATTATACATTCACTCAGTGTCTCTCCTTGTAGTACTGTAATCAGTTAATCAGTACGTAAGGACTCATGCAGTGATACAGGGCCTTAGCAGATGGACTGCTTCAAACCCCTATCCACTATGCATGCACTTATAAGTTCACCTAGGCACTCTCCTTGTAGTACTCTAATCATTGTTTTGGTACCCAACTACACATACAGTGAGCTAGGCCTTAACACATGCACTTGTACAAACTCCTGTACACTATGCATGTAGTTGTCTAACCACCTACACACTTGCTTTTCACATCTTTAATTACTCAGGCAGAACCTATACACTCCAAACACCCTTTCACTCTCTATGCACTACTCCAGTCAGCCACCCATCATCATATAGTAATCCAAACACTGCACCAAAACCCAAACATTTATACATTCATCCAGGCATTCTCCTTGCAGGACTGTAATCATTCAGTTAGTGCCTAAGTACTCATATAATGTCCCAGGTCTTAACACAAACATTGGTACAAACCCTTGTCCATTGCAGATGCAGAACTGTAACCACCTATACAGTTATGTATACACCTTGAGTTACAATTTCAATTAGTGATTACAAAAGAAAGTGGTTAAATGTTTTTTATATGGAATTTGTTTACATAGTAATAGAAAAGTAAAATTTATAAATGTATGTTTATTTTTTACAGATATTGTTTATCATCATTAAAATAAAGTTATCATGCCTGAAAAATCAAGAAAGAGAAAAGGACAGAAAAAGGACAATTATTTGAAGAAAATTCAACAAGTATTGGATGACCATCATCATGTGGGTAAAAAGAAAAAGTCTTTCGGTAAGACAACAAAAGAATTCATTAAAGAACTTTCAAAGCCTAGGAACAGAGTGCAGAATGTGCAAACTACTGAGAATGGTTCAACCAGAAAAAAGAATGTGAATAACATGAAAGGAAAAAAAGAAAAAATATTTTCAAACAATTTGATGTTTTGTAAAAGAAGGCAAAATCAGTATAAAGAAATCCGTAAAAATTTGTTTTATAATAGAGTGGTTTTTAACTTGCTCAAAGATGTCATAGAAAAAGAGCACTATTTTATAAAAAGAAGAAGCATATTGAATCCATTGTTCAAAAGGCTTTTGAAGTAAAAAGGAAACTATTCATTTTAGTTTTAAACAGAATTCGATCACTAGATAAACCAATCCATTTAATGAAGGCCAAAAGTAAGAGGAAAAGAGTAATTAACAGAACTCATTTTTGTGATTTTTTTGGGGGTGAATTGAAACACAGTTCTAGTTCAGAGCCTTTCTTCAATGAAGAGAGTTATTTTCAGACCAATCATTTATTGCATGCAGTTGATACCAGTGGTCGAGCTTATGAGGTTAGACTTGATTGTCCAGTTGACTAAGAGAAGATGGTTCCCAGAAATGCAGAAGAAGTGTTAGCTGATGAAGTTCTAGGAAGACGTCCTAAAGCCCCAGTGTACACTTGGGATTGCAGTAGTATTTGTAGTGTACAACAAGAATCTATTGATATTTTATGCAATTTCTTACGAGAATATAGTAAAAAAAAAGTGTTAACCAAAAGATTAAGATATTGCAAGGACTAGACCCTTGCAGAGTGAGAAAAAATACTGGTTTGCAAGATCATTCTCTGGCTTTTCTTTCTAGAAAAGTATGTCAAAGTGTTTTTCACCATTTCAGGATGTTAGCAGTACATCATTCTCAAATGTGGAAGTTAGTCAGAAGATTGTATTATGCAAAAAGTCCAGCACTAATGTTAAATGAGTTGAACAGTGCTCTTTTGGGTAGATCAGTATCAGATGTGAAGAAGGTTAGTGATGAGATTGAGTTTTGTTACTTTGGTCCTGAACAAGTGAGTGCAGAAACTGACACATCATTAGAAGAAAATATTGAAGAGAATGTGCATTTTGAAGAACAAATTACAAAGTTTAAGATGATTTCAGGTGAAAGGCCAAATTATTCTTGTATTTGTTGTCGGCAAACTCACTATGAAAATCAGCCTTGGACTGTTGATCTGTATTTAAAAAGTGAAAGAGAAAATAATGATAAGTGGAAGGTATTTGCAACTTATTTTTGGTACAGAATAGTTTTGATTTGGGTTCTGATCAGCGTATTTGTAAATATTGTAATAATAAATTGGATGAGAATACAATGCCCGCTAGAGCTGTCCATAATAATCTAGAGTTAGTAACTATACCTCCAGAACTGATAGATTTAAATACCTATGAGTCTATTCTCATTTAATGTGTGCACCCATTTCAAGATATTGTTTGTGTGGAGCCTAAAACAGGTAAATTGCCTCCTTCAGATTTACAGAGAGGATTAAAAGGAAGAGTTGTATATTTACCTCTAGATTTAAAAAAAATATTGAACCTATTGGTATAGAGAATGTAGAAAATGAAGCACTAATTATTCTAGTTAATGGCGTTCCTACTAAGAGTAAGAAAATCTGGCAAGAATTAGTGGATGTTAGGAGAGTGCAAAAGGCAACATTATATCTGATAAAAAACAATGAGTACTATAAAAATGTATATGTGGGAGAAGAAGAAATACTTAAAGTAGAAGATACAGAAATGTCAAGTGGACAAATTGAAAAAGTGGACATGTCTGAAAGTGAAGAAATCTATGAACATTATAGTGTGCATCCACTTCATTCAAAAGAAGTGCTGAGGAATACTACTGAGTTATTCCAAATTAAAAAAGTATAGGGAAGTCCCATGAGTGTATGGGAAAAAAGCTTGGAAGCTCGTTGTTTCCCGCAGTTGTTCCCAACAGGAAAAGGTGGACGATATGATGAATGACCTGTGCAGATTCCTTTATCTGAATATTGGACAACAAAATTGTATGCAGAAGATCCAAGATTTCGAGAATGTATCCCATATATATTTCATCTTTTGTTTGAGAGTGACTTGTCTGGACTTTCATATGCACTCAATCACATATTGAAAACAGGAGTACATCTTCAAAATGTTTCTGCAAATGAATTTATGGATAAAGTACATCAGAGAGATGATCATTTAGAATATCAGCTGATTAATCTGATGGCATGTCAGCGTGGCACTAAAGAGTATTGTTACTGTCGTCATGGAGAACTTAAATGTATGCTAAGGAACTTAGGAATTCCTAAGTGGTTCCTTACCCTAAGCTGTGCTGAATACGCTTGGGATGATTTACTTCAATTTCTTCGAGAGGCAAATTCGAATACAGAAAATATTGAATACAAGACACCTGGAGAATGGTGCTCTTTGGATCCTGTTAATGTATGCAGGTATTTCAATCATAGATTTGAAGCTATGTTATCTTTTATCTGCAATAAAAAGATGATAGATTTAAATACCTATGAGTCTATTCTCATTCAATGTGTGTACCCATTTCAAGCTTTTGCTCGTATGGAACCTAAATCAGGTAATTTGCCTCCTTCAGATTTACAGAGAGTATTAAAAGGAGGAGTTGTATATTTACCTCTAGATTTAAAAAAAGTCTTGAAACTATTGGTGTAGAGAATGTAGAAAATGAACTACTAGTTATTCTAGTCAATGGCGTTCCTACTAAGAGTAAGAAAATCTGGCAAGAATTAGTGGATGTTAGGAAAGTGCAAAAGGCAACATTGTATCTGATAAAAAACAATGAGTATTATAAAAATGTTTATGTGGGAGAAGAAGAAATACTTTAGCAGAAGATACAGAAACGTCAAGTGGACAAATTGAAAAAGTGGAAATGTCTAAAAGTGAAGAAATCTATGAATATTGTAGTGTACATCCACTTCATTCAAAAGAAGTGATAGGGAATACTACTGAATTATTTCAAATGAAAAAAGCAAAGGGAAGTCCCATGAGTGTATGGGAAAAAAGCTTGGAGGCTCATTGTTTTCTGCAGTTGTTTCCAACAGGAAAAGGTGGACGATATGATGAACGACCTGTGCAGATTCCTGCATCTGAATATCGGACAACAAGATTGTATGCAGAAGTTCCAAGATTTCGACAATGTATCCCATATATATTTCATCTTTTGTTTGGGAGTGACTTGCCTGGAGAATTGTGCTCTTTGGATCCTGTTAATGTATGCAGGTATTTCATTCATAGATTTGAAGCTATATTGTCTTTTATCTGCAATAAAAACATCCTCCTCTTGGAGAAGTTGTGGATTTCTTTTAGAGAAAGGAGTATCAAGCTAGAGGTGCTCCTCGTATACATATGCTGATATGGATCAAGGATGCCCCGGAATTCAGAACTGATTCCGATGAAACTGTTTTGTCTTCTATTGAAGAATATGCCACATGTGCTATACCCAAAAGAACAGAAGAAAACAACTTAAGACAACAAGTATTACAATTCCAAAGCCATCGATGTGGAAAATACTGTCGACGAAAGTACAAGTCTAAGGAATAGTTTTATACCAAATGTCGTTTTGGATTTCCACGCCTTGTAATATCCAAAGGAAGAGTAAACAGTTTTATGTCAGCTATGAGACATACCATCACTAGAAAGTCTCCAAAAAATACCTACAATTTGAGAAGAAGTATAGAATCTAAATACATAAATGATTACAATCCGGTTATTCTCTCTATGTAGAATGATAACATGGATATTCAATACGTAGGGGATAATTCCATTGCTGTCGCTCGGTATGTAACATTCTACATTACAAAATCAGAAAAGACGGAATTGAAAGAAATGTGGGAAGAGATTTCTCACGAGAAGAGTCTAAGTAAGAAATTATACAGTTTCAGTTTGAAGATGTTATTCCATCGAGAAATTGGAGCATATGAATGCTCAGATCGGTTATCATCTGCATAATTATACTCAAAATCTAGAAGAATCATTCGGGTGAGTCTAGGTCTTGCTGCAACGCGAAATCGAGTACTTAAATCTGTTCAAGAAATCGAATATTTAGCAGAAAAAGATCTGGAAAGTACAGACATTGTGAAAACAAACATGTTGGACATATTATCCAAATAGAAGTCATCATCTTGAGAACATATGTCTCTATGAAGTGCTGCAAAACTACACTTTTAAACGGAATACCACAGAAAACATCAATGAGGAAAATATGAAGTGATTGGTTCTGAAGGATGTTTGGTGAAACAAAGGAAAGGAAATTTGATTAATCACAGAAAGCTGACTTGTGACACTCCGGTTAAAAGGGAATTTGACTATTTTGCACTTTTACAACTGTTCAAACCGTGGCGTTCAGAACTGGAATTACTTGGAGATTTACAGAGCTATGAAGATTCCTTCAATGCTTGTAAAGATACCATAGAATATACTGCTCTTGCAAATTATGTGAAAATGTTGAACGATGAAATTGATCAAGATGCTACTATTGCAACTGAGATTGCTCAAGACAGTTCTCAAGACAGTCAAAGGTCTGCTCCACTGAGTCAAGATCCACTAGGACAACCAATTGTTGAAAATGAAGAAGCAATCGCCATGAATGAGGTGGAAACAGCAATGCATCAAGCTCAAGAAGATAATATGGACTTAGGAAACTTGGAGGAAAAACTCAATGTTGAACAGAAAGAAATATATCAGCAAGTGAGACAACAGATTGGTCACGGATTTCTTCATGAAAAGAAAAAATGCACATGCACATCATTTCAACCTATCCGAAAGTATGTGAGTGGTCAAGCTGGAACAGGAAAAAGTTACTTAATTAAAGTAAACACCAGTTATCTACAGAAAACAACTGACTCACATTTGTCTTGTGTTGTAACTGCTCCAACTGGGTTGGCAGCACACATTAAAGGAATTATATTGCATAGTTTACTTATGCTACCTGTGGAGCATGAAAACAAATTGGAATATCACAAGGTATCTGTAGAAGCATGTTATGAAGTTTCAGGAGTGCTAAAGAAAATGAAACTTCTGATTATTGATGAGGTAAGCATGGTCTCAAACTTAATGCTTGCTTTTGTGCATTTAAGAATACAGCAAATTCTTAAAACTGAGTACGATGTCTTATTTGGATGAAAACATGTCATAGTTTTTGGAGATCTACTGCAACTTACTCCTGTAAAAGGACAACCAGTATTTAAAACACTTGCGCATGAAGACACCAGAAAGTCTTTGGGCAGTGTTGGAAACGTTAACATTTGGTCATATTTTGCATACAAAGAATGCATTACAAATATGCGAGAGGCAAATGATGGTGATTATGGAACTATTCTTCAAGATATAAGAATTGGAGTACTGACAGAACATGGTATTTGCAAAGTCGATTACTTTCCAATTTGTTTCCAAATGAAAATATAGTTCCTGAGAAAATATGTATGAAAATTGCAGAAAATAAATCTATAATCTGCTTAATGCCAACACTTCGCGAGTGTTCTATATTCAATGACCAACTTTTGAAGCTAGAAAATGAAGAAATAATAAAAATGGAAGCCATAGATAAAACAGAGCGTGGAGTAATCACTATTATTTTGACAGAAAAATTGAAAACAAAATTGGATTTTTTCGAAAAATCAATATCTAAAACTGCTGGTTTAGAAAAGAATCTATATGCATGTATAAACTGTTGGGTAATTTTAAGGCGTAATTTGGATGTAGAAAAAGGTTTAGTTAATGGAGCAATGGGTAAAGTTGTGGATTTTGTTAATTATCAGAATAAAGATGGAATTTAATTTTTAAAAATTACATTTGATCAGATTGAAGAAGTAAAACAAATTGGTCGTTGTTCAGTTAATTTTTTGCTTGTTAAAGATTTATATGTCCATTGAAAACAGTTTCCACTTTCTCTGGCATATGCAGTGACTATTCATAAATCTCAAGGTTTAAGTGTAGACAGTGCTTTGGTGAACATTGGAAGTACCCTGTTTAAAGAGGAATGGCATATGTTGCTTTGTGCCGAGTCAGAACTTTATCTTGTTTGTTTTTGATTGATTTTGATGAGACAAAGGTTACTGCAGATGCAAACTGTGTAAAAGAGTATAATAGGTTAAGAAGAGCATATGCTCCCAATTTAGGTCAGTATCCTGTATTTGAAAAGCGTGTGGTAGGTCGAAAAAGAAGATATGAGAATATCTGTAGTAAAGTTATGGAGAAGGAAAAAAAACAAGATAATGTTGTAATTGCAAGCAAGAAGAACAAGCATTAGAAATGCAATCGGGCTCGGATTTATTTGAGTTTGAGCTAATGGCATTGTAAATACCAATGTATTGTTGCTATGTGGTATGGAGTGTGTTCATGTGGTGTGTACTGCCAGTGATCTCCTTGTGAGTGTGCGAATATTGCACCACTTGCCTGTGATGTCCTTCTTGTGAGTGTGAGAAGCTTGCACCTCTGCTGCCTGTGGTCTCCCTGTGAGTGTAAGAAACTTGCACTGCTGCTGCCTGTGATGTCGTTCTTGTGAGTGGGAGAAGATTGCACCTCAGCTGGCTGTGGTCTCCTTGTGAGTGTATGCACTGTCATCGCTAGCCTGTAGATATGCACTGTCATCGCTAGCCTGTAGATATGCATTGGCTTCACTAGCCTGTAGATATGCACCGTCATCGCTAGCCTGTAGATATGCACTGTCATCGCTAGCCTGTAGATATGCGCTGTCATTGCTATCCTGTAGATATGCGCTGTCGTCGCTAGCCTGTAGATATGCATTATCATCGCTAGCCTGTAGATATGCACTGTCATCGCTAGCCTGTAGATATGCTCTGTCATCGCTAGCCTGTAGATATGCACTGTCATCGCTAGCCTGTAGATATGCATTGGCTTCACTAGCCTGTAGATATGCACTGTCATCGCTAGCCTGTAGATATGCATTGGCTTCACTAGCCTGTAGATATGCGCTGTCATTGCTATCCTGTAGATATGCACTGTCATCGCTAGCCTGTAGATATGCTCTGTCATCGCTAGCCTGTAGATATACACTGTCATCGCTAGCCTGTAGATATGCATTGGCTTCACTAGCCTGTAGATATGCACTGTCATCGCTAGCCTGTAGATATGCTCTGTCATCGCTAGCCTGTAGATATGCGCTGTCATTGCTATCCTGTAGATATGCGCTGTTGTCGCTAGCCTGTAGATATGCATTATCATCGCTAGCCTGTAGATATGCACTGTCATCGCTAGCCTGTAGATATGCACTGTCATCGCTAGCCTGTAGATATGCTCTGTCATCGGTAGCCTGTAGATATGCACTGTCATCGCTAGCCTGTAGATATGCATTGGCTTCACTAGCCTGTAGATATGCAATGTCATTGCTAGCCTGTAGATATGCATTGTCATCGCAAGCCTGTAGATATGCACTGTCATCGCTAGCCTGTAGATATGCACTGTCATCGCTAGCCTGTAGATATGCTCTGTCATCACTAGCCTGTAGATATGCACTGTCATCGCTAGCCTGTAGATATGCATTGGCTTCACTAGCCTGTAGATATGCACCGTCATCGCTAGCCTGCAGATATGCACTGTCATCGCTAGCCTGTAGATATGCGCTGTCATTGCTATCCTGTAGATATGCGCTGTCGTCGCTAGCCTGTAGATATGCATTATCATCGCTAGCCTGTAGATATGCACTGTCATCGCTAGCCTGTAGATATGCTCTGTCATCGCTAGCCTGTAGATATGCACTGTCATCGCTAGCCTGTAGATATGCATTGGCTTCACTAGCCTGTAGATATGCACTGTCATCGCTAGCCTGTAGATATGCATTGGCTTCACTAGCCTGTAGATATGCGCTGTCATTGCTATCCTGTAGATATGCACTGTCATCGCTAGCCTGTAGATATGCTCTGTCATCGCTAGCCTGTAGATATACACTGTCATCGCTAGCCTGTAGATATGCATTGGCTTCACTAGCCTGTAGATATGCACTGTCATCGCTAGCCTGTAGATATGCTCTGTCATCGCTAGCCTGTAGATATGCGCTGTCATTGCTATCCTGTAGATATGCGCTGTTGTCGCTAGCCTGTAGATATGCATTATCATCGCTAGCCTGTAGATATGCACTGTCATCGCTAGCCTGTAGATATGCACTGTCATCGCTAGCCTGTAGATATGCTCTGTCATCGGTAGCCTGTAGATATGCACTGTCATCGCTAGCCTGTAGATATGCATTGGCTTCACTAGCCTGTAGATATGCAATGTCATTGCTAGCCTGTAGATATGCATTGTCATCGCAAGCCTGTAGATATGCACTGTCATCGCTAGCCTGTAGATATGCACTGTCATCGCTAGCCTGTAGATATGCTCTGTCATCACTAGCCTGTAGATATGCACTGTCATCGCTAGCCTGTAGATATGCATTGGCTTCACTAGCCTGTAGATATGCACTGTCATCGCTAGCCTCTAGATACGCTCTGTCATCGCTAGCCTGTAGATATGCGCTGTCATTGCTATCCTGTAGATATGCGCTGTCGTCGCTAGCCTGTAGATATGCATTATCATCGCTAGCCTGTAGATATGCACTGTCATCGCTAGCCTGTAGATATGCATTGGCTTCACTAGCCTGTAGATATGCATTGGCTTCACTAGCCTGTAGATATGCACCGTCATCGCTAGACTGTAGATATGCACTGTCATCGCTAACCTGTAGATATGCACTGTCATTGCTATGGTTTCACTAGCCTGTAGATATGCATTTGCTTCACTAGCCTGTAGATATGCACTGTCATCGCTAGCCTGTAGATATGCACTGTCATCGCTAGCCTGTAGATATGCATTGGCTTCACTAGCCTGTAGATATGCACTGTCATCGCTAGCCTGTAGATATGTATTGGCTTCACTAGCCTGTAGATATGCGCTGTCATTGCTATCCTGTAGATATGCACTGTCATCGCTAGCCTGTAGATATGCTCTGTCATCGCTAGCCTCTAGATATGCACTGTCATCGCTAGCCTGTAGATATGCATTGGCTTCACTAGCCTGTAGATATGCACTGTCATCGCTAGCCTGTAGATATGCTCTGTCATCACTAGCCTGTAGATATGCGCTGTCATTGCTATCCTGTAGATATGCGCTGTCGTCGCTAGCCTGTAGATATGCATTATCATCGCTAGCCTGTAGATATGCACTGTCATCGCTAGCCTGTAGATATGCTCTGTCATCGCTAGCCTGTAGATATGCACTGTCATCGCTAGCCTGTAGATATGCACTGTCATCGCAAGCCTGTAGATGTGCATTGGCTTCACTAGCCTGTAGATATGCATTGTCATTGCTAGCCTGTAGATATGCATTGGCTTCACTAGCCTGTAGATATGCGCTGTCATTGCTATCCTGTTGATATGCGCTGTCATCGCTAGCCTGTAGATATGCATTATCATCGCTAGCCTGTAGATATGCACTGTCATCGCTAGCCTGTAGATATGCACTGTCATCGCTAGCCTGTAGATATGCTCTGTCATCGCTAGCCTGTAGATATGCACTGTCATCGCTAGCCTGTAGATATGCATTGGCTTCACTAGCCTGTAGATATGCACTGTCATCGCTGTCATCGCTAGCCTGTAGATATGCATTGGCTTCACAAGCCTGTAGATATGCACTGTTACCGCTAGCCTGTAGATATGCTCTGTCATCGCTAGCCTGTAGATATGCACTGTCATCGCTAGCCTGTAGATATGCTATGTCATCGCTAGCCTGTAGATATGCACTGTCATCGCTAGCCTGTAGATATGCATTGACTTCACTAGCCTGTAGATATGCACTGTCATCGCTAGCCTGTAGATATGCACTGTCATCGCTAGTCTGTAGATATGCATTGGCTTCATTAGCCTGTAGATATGCACTGTCATCGCTAGCCTGTAGATATGCTCTGTCATCGCTAGCCTGTAGATATGCGCTGTCATTGCTATCCTGTAGATATGCACTGTCATCGCTAGCCTGTAGATATGCATTATCATCGTTAGCCTGTAGATATGCACTGTCATCGCTAGCCTGTAGATATGCACTGTCATCGCTTGCCTGTAGATAAGCTCTGTCATCGCTAGCCTGTAGATATGAACTGTTATCGCTAGCCTGTAGATATGCATTGGCTTCACTAGCCTGTAGATATGCAATGTCATTGCTAGCCTGTAGATATGCATTGTCATCGCAAGCCTGTAGATATGCACTGTCATCGCTAGCCTGTAGATATGCAATGTCATTGCTAGCCTGTAGATATGCATTGTCATCGCAAGCCTGTAGATATGCACTGTCATCGCTAGCCTGTAGATATGCACTGTCATCGCTAGCCTGTAGATATGCTCTGTCATCACTAGCCTGTAGATATGCACTGTCATCGCTAGCCTGTAGATATGCATTGGCTTCACTAGCCTGTAGATATGCACTGTCATCGCTAGCCTGTAGATATGCTCTGTCATCGCTAGCCTGTAGATATGCGCTGTCATTGCTATCCTGTAGATATGCGCTGTCGTCGCTAGCCTGTAGATATGCATTATCATCGCTAGCCTGTAGATATGCACTGTCATCGCTAGCCTGTAGATATGCATTGGCTTCACTAGCCTGTAGATATGCATTGGCTTCACTAGCCTGTAGATATGCACCGTCATCGCTAGCCTGTAGATATGCACTGTCATCGCTAACCTGTAGATATGCACTGTCATTGCTATGGTTTCACTAGCCTGTAGATATGCATTGGCTTCACTAGCCTGTAGATATGCACTGTCATCGCTAGCCTGTAGATATGCTCTGTCATCGCTAGCCTGTAGATATGCACTGTCATCGCTAGCCTGTAGATATGCATTGGCTTCACTAGCCTGTAGATATGCACTGTCATCGCTAGCCTGTAGATATGCATTGGCTTCACTAGCCTGTAGATATGCGCTGTCATTGCTATCCTGTAGATATGCACTGTCATCGCTAGCCTGTAGATATGCTCTGTCATCGCTAGCCTGTAGATATGCACTGTCATCGCTAGCCTGTAGATATGCATTGGCTTCACTAGCCTGTAGATATGCACTGTCATCGCTAGCCTGTAGATATGCTCTGTCATCACTAGCCTGTAGATATGCGCTGTCATTGCTATCTTGTAGATATGCACTGTCATCGCTAGCCTGTAGATATGCATTATCATCGCTAGCCTGTAGATATGCACTGTCATCGCTAGCCTGTAGATATGCTCTGTCATCGCTAGCCTGTAGATATGCACTGTCATCGCTAGCCTGTAGATATGCACTGTCATCGCAAGCCTGTAGATGTGCATTGGCTTCACTAGCCTGTAGATATGCACTGTCATCGCTAGCCTGTAGATATGCATTGGCTTCACTAGCCGGTAGATATGCGCTGTCATTGCTATCCTGTAGATATGCGCTGTCATCGCTAGCCTGTAGATATGCATTATCATCGCTAGCCTGTAGATATGCACTGTCATCGCTAGCCTGTAGATATGCACTGTCATCGCTAGCCTGTAGATATGCTCTGTCATCGCTAGCCTGTAGATATGCACTGTCATCGCTAGCCTGTAGATATGCATTGGCTTCACTAGCATGTAGATATGCACTGTCATCGCTGTCATCGCTAGCCTGTAGATATGCACTGTCATCGCTAGCCTGTAGATATGCATTGGCTTCACTAGCCTGTAGATATGCACTGTCATCGCTAGCCTGTAGATATGCATTGGCTTCACTAGCCTGTAGATATGCGCTGTCATTGCTATCCTGTAGATATGCACTGTCATCGCTAGCCTGTAGATATGCTCTGTCATCGCTAGCCTGTAGATATACACTGTCATCGCTAGCCTGTAGATATGCATTGGCTTCACTAGCCTGTAGATATGCACTGTCATCGCTAGCCTGTAGATATGCTCTGTCATCGCTAGCCTGTAGATATGCGCTGTCATTGCTATCCTGTAGATATGCGCTGTTGTCGCTAGCCTGTAGATATGCATTATCATTGCTAGCCTGTAGATATGCACTGTCATCGCTAGCCTGTAGATATGCACTGTCATCGCTAGCCTGTAGATATGCATTGGCTTCACTAGCCTGTAGATATGCACTGTCATCGCTAGCCTGTAGATATGCATTGGCTTCACTAGCCTGTAGATATGCGCTGTCATTGCTATCCTGTAGATATGCACTGTCATCGCTAGCCTGTAGATATGCATTGGCTTCACTAGCCTGTAGATATGCTCTGTCATCACTAGCCTGTAGATATGCACTGTCATCGCTAGCCTGTAGATATGCATTGGCTTCACTAGCCTGTAGATATGCACTGTCATCGCTAGCCTCTAGATATGCACTGTCATCGCAAGCCTGTAGATGTGCATTGGCTTCACTAGCCTGTAGATATGCATTGTCATCGCTAGCCTGTAGATATGCATTGGCTTCACTAGCCTGTAGATATGCGCTGTCATTGCTATCCTGTAGATATGCGCTGTCATCGCTAGCCTGTAGATATGCATTATCATCGCTAGCCTGTAGATATGCACTGTCATCGCTAGCCTGTAGATATGCTCTGTCATCGCTAGCCTGTAGATATGCACTGTCATCGCTAGCCTGTAGATATGCATTGGCTTCACTAGCCTGTAGATATGCACTGTCATCGCTGTCATCGCTAGCCTGTAGATATGCATTGGCTTCACAAGCCTGTAGATATGCACTGTCACCGCTAGCCTGTAGATATGCTCTGTCATCGCTAGCCTGTAGATATGCACTGTCATCGCTAGCCTGTAGATATGCTATGTCATCGCTAGCCTGTAGATATGCACTGTCATCGCTAGCCTGTAGATATGCATTGACTTCACTAGCCTGTAGATATGCACTGTCATCGCTAGCCTGTAGATATGCACTGTCATCGCTAGTCGGTAGATATGCATTGGCTTCACTAGCCTGTAGATATGCACTGTCATCGATAGCCTGTAGATATGCTCTGTCATCGCTAGCCTGTAGATATGCGCTGTCATTGCTATCCTGTAGATATGCACTGTCGTTGCTAGCCTGTAGATATGCATTATCATCGCTAGCCTGTAGATATGCACTGTCATCGCTAGCCTGTAGATATGCACTGTCATCGCTAGCCTGTAGATATGCTCTGTCATCGCTAGCCTGTAGATATGAACTGTCATCGCTAGCCTGTAGATATGCATTGGCTTCACTAGCCTGTAGATATGCAATGTCATTGCTAGCCTGTAGATATGCATTGTCATCGCAAGCCTGTAGATATGCACTGTCATCGCTAGCCTGTAGATATGCACTGTCATCGCTAGCCTGTAGATATGCTCTGTCATCACTAGCCTGTAGATATGCACTGTCATCGCTAGCCTGTAGATATGCATTGGCTTCACTAGCCTGTAGATATGCACTGTCATCGCTAGCCTGTAGATATGCTCTGTCATCGCTAGCCTGTAGATATGCGCTGTCGTTGCTATCCTGTAGATATGCATTATCATCGCTAGCCTGTAGATATGCACTGTCATCGCTAGCCTGTAGATATGCATTGGCTTCACTAGCCTGTAGATATGCATTGGCTTCACTAGCCTGTAGATATGCACCGTCATCGCTAGCCTGTAGATATGCACTGTCATCGCTAACCTGTAGATATGCACTGTCATTGCTATGGTTTCACTAGCCTGTAGATATGCATTGGCTTCACTAGCCTGTAGATATGCACTGTCATCGCTAGCCTGTAGATATGCTCTGTCATCGCTAGCCTGTAGATATGCACTGTCATCGCTAGCCTGTAGATATGCATTGGCTTCACTAGCCTGTAGATATGCACTGTCATCGCTAGCCTGTAGATATGCATTGGCTTCACTAGCCTGTAGATATGCGCTGTCATTGCTATCCTGTAGATATGCACTGTCATTGCTAGCCTGTAGATATGCTCTGTCATCGCTAGCCTGTAGATATGCACTGTCATCGCTAGCCTGTAGATATGCATTGGCTTCACTAGCCTGTAGATATGCACTGTCATCGCTAGCCTGTAGATATGCTCTGTCATCACTAGCCTGTAGATATGCGCTGTCATTGCTATCTTGTAGATATGCGCTGTCGTCGCTAGCCTGTAGATATGCATTATTATCGCTAGCCTGTAGATATGCACTGTCATCGCTAGCCTGTAGATATGCTCTGTCATCGCTAGCCTGTAGATATGCACTGTCATCGCTAGCCTGTAGATATGCACTGTCATCGCAAGCCTGTAGATGTGCATTGGCTTCACTAGCCTGTAGATATGCACTGTCATCGCTAGCCTGTAGATATGCATTGGCTTCACTAGCCGGTAGATATGCGCTGTCATTGCTATCCTGTAGATATGCGCTGTCATCACTAGCCTGTAGATATGCATTATCATCGCTAGCCTGTAGATATGCACTGTCATCGCTAGCCTGTAGATATGCACTGTCATCGCTAGCCTGTAGATATGCTCTGTCATCGCTAGCCTGTAGATATGCACTGTCATCGCTAGCCTGTAGATATGCATTGGCTTCACTAGCCTGTAGATATGCACTGTCATCGCTGTCATCGCTAGCCTGTAGATATGCATCGGCTTCACAAGCCTGTAGATATGCACTGTCACCGCTAGCCTGTAGATATGCTCTGTCATCGCTAGCCTGTAGATATGCACTGTCATCGCTAGCCTGTAGATATGCTATGTCATCGCTAGCCTGTAGATATGCACTGTCATCGCTAGCCTGTAGATATGCATTGGCTTCACTAGCCTGTAGATATGCACTGTCATCGCTAGCCTGTAGATATGCACTGTCATCGCAAGCCTGTAGATATGCACTGTCATCGCTAGCCTGTAGATATGCACTGTCATCGCTAGCCTGTAGATATGCTCTGTCATCACTAGCCTGTAGATATGCACTGTCATTGCTAGCCTGTAGATATGCATTGGCTTCACTAGCCTGTAGATATGCACTGTCACCGCTAGCCTGTAGATATGCTCTGTCATCGCTAGCCTGTAGATATGCACTGTCATCGCTAGCCTGTAGATATGCTATGTCATCGCTAGCCTGTAGATATGCACTGTCATCGCTGTCATCGCTAGCCTGTAGATATGCATTGGCTTCACAAGCCTGTAGATATGCACTGTCACCGCTAGCCTGTAGATATGCTCTGTCATCGCTAGCCTGTAGATATGCACTGTCATCGCTAGCCTGTAGATATGCTATGTCATCGCTAGCCTGTAGATATGCACTGTCATCGCTAGCCTGTAGATATGCATTGACTTCACTAGCCTGTAGATATGCACTGTCATCGCTAGCCTGTAGATATGCACTGTCATCGCTAGTCTGTAGATATGCATTGGCTTCACTAGCCTGTAGATATGCACTGTCATCGATAGCCTGTAGATATGCTCTGTCATCGCTAGCCTGTAGATATGCGCTGTCATTGCTATCCTGTAGATATGCACTGTCGTCACTAGCCTGTAGATATGCATTATCATCGCTAGCCTGTAGATATGCACTGTCATCGCTAGCCTGTAGATATGCACTGTCATCGCTAGCCTGTAGATATGCTCTGTCATCGCTAGCCTGTAGATATGAACTGTCATCGCTAGCCTGTAGATATGCATTGGCTTCACTAGCCTGTAGATATGCAATGTCATTGCTAGCCTGTAGATATGCATTGTCATCGCAAGCCTGTAGATATGCACTGTCATCGCTAGCCTGTAGATATGCACTGTCATCGCTAGCCTGTAGATATGCTCTGTCATCACTAGCCTGTAGATATGCACTGTCATCGCTAGCCTGTAGATATGCATTGGCTTCACTAGCCTGTAGATATGCACTGTCATCGCTAGCCTGTAGATATGCTCTGTCATCGCTAGCCTGTAGATATGCGCTGTCATTGCTATCCTGTAGATATGCGCTGTCGTCGCTAGCCTGTAGATATGCATTATCATCGCTAGCCTGTAGATATGCACTGTCATCGCTAGCCTGTAGATATGCATTGGCTTCACTAGCCTGTAGATATGCATTGGCTTCACTAGCCTGTAGATATGCACCGTCATCGCTAGCCTGTAGATATGCACTGTCATTGCTATGGTTTCACTAGCCTGTAGATATGCATTGGCTTCACTAGCCTGTAGATATGCACTGTCATCGCTAGCCTGTAGATATGCTCTGTCATCGCTAGCCTGTAGATATGCACTGTCATCGCTAGCCTGTAGATATGCATTGGCTTCACTAGCCTGCAGATATGCACTGTCATCGCTAGCCTGTAGATATGCATTGGCTTCACTAGCCTGTAGATATGCGCTGTCATTGCTATCCTGTAGATATGCACTGTCATCGCTAGCCTGTAGATATGCTCTGTCATCGCTAGCCTGTAGATATGCACTGTCATCGCTAGCCTGTAGATATGCATTGGCTTCACTAGCCTGTAGATATGCACTGTCATCGCTAGCCTGTAGATATGCTCTGTCATCACTAGCCTGTAGATATGAGCTGTCATTGCTATCTTGTAGATATGCGCTGTCGTCGCTAGCCTGTAGATATGCATTATCATCGCTAGCCTGTAGATATGCACTGTCATCGCTAGCCTGTAGATATGCTCTGTCATCGCTAGCCTGTAGATATGCACTGTCATCGCTAGCCTGTAGATATGCACTGTCATCGCAAGCCTGTAGATGTGCATTGGCTTCACTAGCCTGTAGATATGCACTGTCATCGCTAGCCTGTAGATATGCATTGGCTTCACTAGCCGGTAGATATGCGCTGTCATTGCTATCCTGTAGATATGCGCTGTCATCACTAGCCTGTAGATATGCATTATCATCGCTAGCCTGTAGATATGCACTGTCATCGCTAGCCTGTAGATATGCACTGTCATCGCTAGCCTGTAGATATGCTCTGTCATCGCTAGCCTGTAGATATGCACTGTCATCGCTAGCCTGTAGATATGCATTGGCTTCACTAGCCTGTAGATATGCACTGTCATCGCTGTCATCGCTAGCCTGTAGATATGCATTGGCTTCACAAGCCTGTAGATATGCACTGTCACCGCTAGCCTGTAGATATGCTCTGTCATCGCTAGCCTGTAGATATGCACTGTCATCGCTAGCCTGTAGATATGCTATGTCATCGCTAGCCTGTAGATATGCACTGTCATCGCTAGCCTGTAGATATGCATTGGCTTCACTAGCCTGTAGATATGCACTGTCATCGCTAGCCTGTAGATATGCACTGTCATCGCAAGCCTGTAGATATGCACTGTCATCGCTAGCCTGTAGATATGCACTGTCATCGCTAGCCTGTAGATATGCTCTGTCATCACTAGCCTGTAGATATGCACTGTCATTGCTAGCCTGTAGATATGCATTGGCTTCACTAGCCTGTAGATATGCACTGTCATCGCTAGCCTGTAGATATGCTCTGTCATCGCTAGCCTGTAGATATGCGCTGTCATTGCTATCCGGGAGCCGGGAGCGCTAGGAATCTTTTTAAAACATTTGTGATACTGTGCTTTTAAAATCACTTACTTATTTGCACTCTTGGCCTCCTAAACAGCGGACTCACGCTGCAACGACACCCCTTGATTTTGCTCGCCTATTCACGAGGGCGAGGCGCGTCACGAGACACGCCCCCTCTGCTGGCCACACCCCCTCTAACGCCCTGACCCTCCACTATATATCATGTGTCTTGGTAGGAAGCGCAGCGGACGAGCGCAGCGGGCGCGAGGAATGCGCGCCGAAGGCGCGCCTAAGGCAAGCCCGTCTGCGCCTGTCCGCGACCAGACGGGGCCAGGGCCCACAAATCCTGGTTCCCACACTCTCCCGGTCAGGACTTATTCCTCGGCGGCCCTTCTAAGCATAGGTAGTGGAGCTGTTGCTCACTGTACCCATATCTACGCTCCTACAGAGCTTCCCACTCGATGTCCGGTCTGTAAATATCCCTTCCGTAAGCTCTCTACGCCTACTTCAGCACAAACATACCGCATGTTTGCGCTAAATTGCCGCTCTCTACCCAAACACAGCACGCAGATTGCTATGCTGCTAGAGGAACAAAAACCAGATGTGGTCTTCCTAACGGAGACGTGGCTCACTGCGCATTCTGAGCCAGACGTAGTCTCAGCCTTACCTACTGGTTATCACATCGTCCGGTTGGACAGACCGGAAGGGAGAGGCGGAGGTCTGGCGATCATATTAAAGATCCAGTACCAATGCCGCACCTCAACAGAAACTATTCCTGAGTGCGAGAGCATAGCATTCTGCATTGAGTTTAATGCTAACAGCTCTTTTTCCGGCACCTTGATTTATCGCCCCCCAGAGTCATCAAAAATGTTCCATAGGTCTCTTCCAGAGATTATAGCAGAAAGAATTATGGCCTCGGCCAACCACACGGTCCTAGGGGACCTTAATTTTCACTTTAACTCCCCCTCAGACCAACTCGCTAAAGAATTAATAGACGACCTTGGAGCCCTCCAAATGTCCCAGCTGGTGTTAGCTCCAACCCACGAAAAGGGCAATTTACTGGACCCTATATTCAGCACCTGCCCCGGTCTGACGGTCGACCTACTTATTCCCCTTCCATGGTCGGACCATTTCCTGGTCCCGTTTACCTGGACTACACTAAAAGTCCCCCAGCTACCACCCCAAGCTACTATTAGGAGAAATTGGACAAAGCTCCCCTTGGATGCCTGGTTACACAACCTGGACGTTACCCGTCCACTACCCTGCCCAGACCCCAATGTGGCAAATGGAAATTATGTAGGCTGGATTACAAACTCGCTAGATTCGATCCTCCCTCTTCGCAGATGCTCTCCAAAGAAAACACATAAATCTGCCCCCTGGTTCTCCGACTCCCTAAGGGAACTAAAACGCCTTTGCAGGCAACGAGAGAGAGCTTGGCGACTAGATTTCCTCTCGGACAAAAAGGCCGCCTACAAAGAGGCGATTAAAGATTACAAAAAAGGAATTAGGCTTGCCCAGACAACCTATTACTCAGATAAAATTCTTGAAGCTAAATCCAAGCCGAAGGAAATCTTTAGTATAATAAAGCTATGCACCAGTTTCAATACTGCATCTCCGCCTAATAAAACCCAGGACCAATGTAACGAGCTTGCAAACTTTTTCCATAACAAAGTCTTAAAAATCTACTCTACATTCCCAACAGTAGCCACAAATCGGGACGCGACTGTCCCACCCCCCCCCAGTTCGCACCTTCACCCTGAGCAGCCCTCCCTTGAGCACTTCCTTCCTCTGGATCTCGACACCCTAGATAAGGTGGCACGCCAAGTCAAATCGGGCTCCCCATGTGACCCTGCCCCTCCAGATGTCCTGTTGCAGGCATCTAAAGCCACCCTGCCGGTAATGCTGGAACTTCTAAATTCGTCCATCTCTGCGTGCGCAGTTCCTACGGCATGGAAGCAGGCCATGGTGCGGGCGCTGCTGAAGAAACCCAGCCTAGACCCTGATGATCATGCCAACTACCGCCCCATCTCACTTCTCCCTTGGGTGAGCAAGGTTCTGGAGAAGTTTATAAACGCCCAACTCGTTCAGTTCCTAGAGAACCACTCTCTGCTACACACATCCCAGACAGGCTTCAGACCGAAGCATGGCACTGAAACCGCCTTGCTAGCAGTCACCGAAGAATCTCGAAGGGTACTGGATCAGGGGGGATCAGTGGCAGTGATCCTCCTTGATCTAAGTGCCGCATTCGATACGGTCAGCCATACCACCTTGCTGGACCGTCTCCATGACATCGGAGTATCTGGTGACGCACTAAGGTGGTTTGAGTCCTTCCTGTCTGAGAGATCCTTTCGGATCTTCGACGGCGAGACAATGTCCTCTAGGAAACCTCTTAGCTGTGGAGTACCACAGGGCTCCTCCCTGAGCCCTGTGCTGTTCAACGTGTACATGAGGCTGTTGGCGGGTGTCGTCGAACCATACGGCATAAAAATTGTGTCATACGCCGACGACACTCAGCTAGTGGTCTCATTGGCTGCTGGTAACAACAGGCAACTCCCGGTAGATCTGCTAAAATGCTTAGAGGATGTCAAGGGATGGATAACCACCTCCTCCCTAAAGCTGAACGGGGACAAGACGGAGCTAATGCTCCTAGGCCCAACCTCTCCAGTCCCTTTCACCTCCCTATGGCCCTGTGCACTAGGCCCTCCTCCCACCCCCAAGGAAAGTGTCAAGAGCCTGGGAGTGTGGCTGGACAACAAACTCTCGTTTTCCACCCAGGCCACTAAGTTGTCCGCCACATGTTTTGGCCTACTAAGAATTCTTAGAAAGATCCTTCCGCTTCTACCTTTAGAGGCTAGAAAAGTGGCGGTACAAGGCCTCATTCAGTCCCGTTTGGATTCAAACAATGCCCTGTATGTTGGGGCACCCGAAATGACCCTCCGGAAACTGCAGATCGTGCAAAACTGTGCAGCACGCACCCTGCTGCAGATCCCACGATCCCAGTCAGCCAGACCTGCTCTGAAGAGTCTTCACTGGCTACCAGTGAGGCAGAGAGTAGCATTCAAGGCGCTATGCATGGCACATCACGCCTTCTGGAAAACAGGCCCACCCATTAACAAAGACCTAGTCATCCCCTATTACCCAAACAGGAATCTTAGGTCGATGGAGGCCTTCCTTGCTGTTGTTCCCAGAGTGAAGAGAGCCAGGTCGGGTGGCAGGCTGTTCTCTCTTAACACTGCCAAACTCTGGAATGCCCTTCCCCTCTCACTCCGGTCTAACCCAAATCTGCTTTCATTCCGGAAAAGCTTGAAGACACTACTGTTTGCTAAATCCTTCGTGTCTTAAATCTTCCGTTCTTGGTCATTTCCGCCTCAGCACAGCTCAGCGCTTGGACGCCCTCGGGCAGCAATCGCGCTCAATAAATTTATTTTCATTTCATTTTCATTCATTTCATTTTCATCCGGTAGATATGCGCTGTCGTCGCTAGCCTGTAGATATGCATTATCATCGCTAGCCTGTAGATATGCACTGTCATCGCTAGCCTGTAGATATGCACTGTCATCGCTAGCCTGTAGATATGCATTGGCTTCACTAGCCTGTAGATATGCATTGGCTTCACTAGCCTGTAGATATGCACCGTCATCGCTAGCCTGTAGATATGCACTGTCATCGCTAGCCTGTAGATATGCACTGTCATTGCTATGGCTTCACTAGCCTGTAGATATGCATTGGCTTCACTAGCCTGTAGATATGCACTGTCATCGCTAGCCTGTAGATATGCTCTGTCATCGCTAGCCTGTAGATATGCACTGTCATCGCTAGCCTGTAGATATGCATTGGCTTCACTAGCCTGTAGATATGCACTGTCATCGCTGTCATCGCTAGCCTGTAGATATGCATTGGCTTCACAAGCCTGTAGATATGCTCTGTCACCGCTAGCCTGTAGATATGCTCTGTCATCGCTAGCCTGTAGATATGCACTGTCATCGCTAGCCTGTAGATATGCTCTGTCATCGCTAGCCTGTAGATATGCACTGCCATCGCTAGCCTGTAGATATGCACTGTCGTCGCTAGCCTGTAGATATGCACTGTCATCGCTAGCCTGTAGATATGCTCTGTCATCGCTAGCCTGTAGATATGCACTGTCATCGCTAGCCTGTAGATATGCACTGTCGTCGCTAGCCTGTAGATATGCATTATCATCGCTAGCCTGTAGATATGCACTGTCATCGCTAGCCTGTAGATATGCACTGTCATCGCTAGCCTGTAGATATGCTCTGCCATCGCTAGCCTGTAGATATGCACTGTCATCGCTAGCCTGTAGATATGCATTGGCTTCACTAGCCTGTAGATATGCACTGCCATCGCTAGCCTGTAGATATGCATTGTCATCGCAAGCCTGTAGATATGCACTGTCATCGCTAGCCTGTAGATATGCACTGTCATCGCTAGCCTGTAGATATGCTCTGTCATCACTAGCCTGTAGATATGCTCTGTCATCACTAGCCTGTAGATATGCATTGGCTTCACTAGCCTGTAGATATGCACTGTCATCGCTAGCCTGTAAATATGCTCTGTCATCGCTAGCCTATAGATATGCGCTGTCATTGCTATCCTGTAGATATGCGCTGTCGTCGCTAGCCTGTAGATATGCATTATCATCGCTAGCCTGTAGATATGCACTGTCATCGCTAGCCTGTAGATATGCACTGTCATCGCTAGCCTGTAGATATGCACTGTCATTGCTATCCTGTAGATATGCGCTGTCATCGCTAGCCTGCAGATATGCATTATCATCGGCTTTAGTGGTTCAATTTCTGCAAAGTCTGTAGATATGCATTGGCTTCACTAGCCTGTAGATATGCACCGTCATCGCTAGCCTGTAGATATGCACTGTCATCGCTAGCCTGTAGATATGCACTGTCATTGCTATCCTGTAGATATGCGCTGTCATCGCTAGCCTGCAGATATGCATTATCATCGGCTTTAGTGGGTCAATTTCTGCAAAGTCATATGTAGTGGGCGGGAAGAAACGTGAATGACACAATAACGGGGTAATGCATAAAGAGGGCTCTTTAAAAACTCCTGCTAGTAGGTGTATTAAACATAAAATGTTTGTTCAAATCAGTAGGTCTTGGGTAATGGCAGTCCTAAAAAGTTAGTTACTGGCTATACAATTTCTAGAATATTTTGTGTGTGTTATCGAGGTGGGAGGCTGATGCGTTGATGGTGACTGTTTCCTGCTATGAATTTGTGTGTGTTTTTTCTTTGCAGAATGTCCTAATTGCTTCCGCTTCTCCTCTGCCCTCCAAACAAGCGTGCTCAGCCAAGTAATGCCGACCCCTGAGATTGCTGGGAACAGCTCTTTCTGAGCACTGCGCCTAATGGGCCGGTATCAGAGTGGGACAGGATGGACGTTTTTCCTGGTTAGCAGGAACACGTTCCTCTGGACAGAGACCGACTAAGCCATTCAGAATCGGGGCACATTTTCGGAAAAACAGGGAGGGGTTTTGCAGACTAGCCCTTGACAGTGCTGATTCTGAAACTATTATCTCCCTTAAGACTGACTCTGACCCAGCCCTAATACCATTTCAAGTGCTCTGACGCATATTGTGCTCTCGAAATCGCCTAATATGCGGTCGACTGTTCCCTACACTTATAAATTCCCTGTAGTAGGCCGAATGACATGCGGCTGACGAGGCTCCGGTCCTACTCGGGCAATTACAGGTACAGCATCTGCAGAACTAACACATTGCCCTAGGCCAGGCCTCTGCCGCGCCGGCCCTCCGTGGTTGGCTGGTCGAGCACATTCCGCAGGGGCATAGATAAGCATCCCCGCGCCAGACATCGAGTCCAGAAATCTCCGAGCCTTAGGCACACGCTCTGCCCGTCTGCCCCCTCCACTTCACACGGCAGTGAATCACACAGCGAGAGATAAGAACTGAGAAGGAGTCAGCGCTCGTGATGTGTGAAAAGTTCAAGCAGGACACCTCTCTTAACCATCTGGATTGCATTACACAGGCACTCTGACAGCTCCTAATTAAGATTAATCACTCTCCGTGCTCGTTCGCGCACAGAATATGCCACATCGGGCACGTGTAAATTACTTACAGCCTATCACGTCAACGCTACTAAATACACACCACAGCGAAGACGAATCACTAGGCAGATGCCATAAAAAAATAAGGAATGTGCCAGCCGGAGCCCTTTCTGCATTTTTTTTTTTAACACATAAGAGCTCGGAAGCTCCGCCTCCACTTCGTGGTGGCTTAGGCCCGAGCCCTAAAAAGGATACTGTTGTAGAGATTGCTGGTTATCAGTTTGAAAATAGTTCAGGTATCAACTGCAATGCTAATTTAGGATTTCAAGAATACTTTTTGGCATAGAGGAAAAATATATATTTAAATTAAGGACTTTTTCTTGCACTTTCTGTCAACATATATTTTTAAAGAACATTATGTACAGTGTATGAACATCTAAAATACTTGTTCATCGTATTATTATTTGAGTCTTTCATATTCAAGTAAGAAATTTCTCTTAGAAGAAAGCATTTTATATATGTGTGATTTGTATTATATGGTTTGTTATTGAGGATGTAGATTCAATCTTATTGATTGTTTTTTTTGCCCGCTGTTATGCGAGGAGTATGATTAAAATCATATTGAGGATGTAGATTCAATCTTATTGATTGTTTTTTTTGCCCGCTGTTATGCGAGGAGTATGATTGAAATCACTGGTTGTAGTGAAATTCAATATATTCTGAGAACAGCACAAAAGGCATAGAAAATAATTTATAAAATGGTAAAATTATGTTGTGTTGTAAATAATATAATATTATATATTATATCTGTATTTTTTTCTCTTTCACAGATGCTAATTCTAAAATATAAAATTTTCAGAAATGTAAATTATAAAAAACAACTGAAAAAAATGTGTAGTGTTTTTTATTTCTATTACAGTGACGGTAAGTTTAACTAAGTATTAATATGCACCATGGGCTGTGTTTCAACACTGGTGAAGAAAGGGGGATGGGCTGAGTATATATGTGTGGAAAGATGCTCTGTGGGCGTTTTAAGTTATGGGATAAAGTTACCTTGAATACTGAGTGTCCCTGGTGGCCAACTAACCCACCAGATAAGTGCCAGAGAGTTGTATTGCAGAGAGATATAAAATGGGACGTGCCTTCGGAGCACCTCTCTGTTATGCAGCTGTATGGTGTTCAATAGAGAGACATCGTGGACCCAGGGACTTTCAGGATTAAAAGCAACTAAATTCCTCAACTTAAAACACGTTACAGAGTGTGTTTGCACTTGTCACATCAGGCCCCATCCCTTCTCTTCACTACTCTATAAACATGTCCTATCACTTTGCCAAAACCTACGTACTTATAAATGTATCTTGTTCTCTCTTTGCAGTACTGAAATTACTCTACTTATTAGTCATATAGTTAAGGATTCGCCGAGCCATTAACCCTAGTACAAGTTAATTTCTTTATATACTATGCAAGCACATCTTCAAGAAGCGACAAAGTATTAATACAGTCTTCCAAACACCCAGTTTTTACCTATGTAGTTTTGGAGTCTCCCTGTTATAGGATATCATGTGACCTTAAAAGAAAAGATTTGATTGGTTCATAATATTTCCCACTGTACCTATTGAAGGACCGCAATCATTTCAATCATTATTCTTTGAGCATCTTTGGAGAGAAAACTCTGTGCTTACCTCCTGTCACTCTCATGCAATTTTTCAAACAATGAACTAGCAATATGTTCTTACTGTAACAGTCTCCCAATACCTAACTATTTATGGGGCACGTTTAGAAGCATCCTGTGCCAACAATATGTCACTTTTCGTAACATAGTGATAGCACTCTATGCACCTTTTCTTCATCATGTAAATACGACCTCATCATACACACCACTTTGCGTTGAAGGGATGTTCTATAGGTGTTGCTGTGTGTGTTTGCACAGAGCACTCATAGAACAACACACATCTCCAGATTTATCAGAAATCATAATTCTGGACATGTGTGTGAATGCTGCACCATTCTCCAATTGGTGTAGCAAGGCTCAACAAGGAGAATTGTTTTCATTTCTCCTCATTTTTTCTCTTTCAATATATGGTGCATTGCACATTATACATTGAATGAGGAAAATGCCTTCATTGATTGTTTTTGTGCAGGAAGGTGTGTCTTCCTGCACAATAACAAACTCCACACAACACAGATATCCTTGCACCATGGTGCAAGGGTACCTGTGTCACCACATGGCAGCAGTTTAAGCAGCAGTGCTGAGGAAAGCATAGACTTGCAACATATTCATAGACATAAGTTGCATCCCTGTGCTTCGGAAGTACCACATCACACTGCAGATAAAGAGGTTACAGTGTCATGCTGCAGTACTTCCTTATAGTTCTGCACTTACACATTCACCATAAACTACTAATGCATTCTTTCAGTCAATTAGCCACTACACGTGCATTCAGCCAAACTTTCACACACTATCATACAAATATAGCTCTTTTTTTAACCAGAGAAGTTAGTTCTGAAAATAACTTTTTTTTTGGTTTTTTGTTTTATATATTTTTTTGGAAAGGAAAAAAACAGAACTGGAGGAACAGTTCTCTTGTGCTCTGCAGATCAGATCTACGGACTGTTCGCCATAACACAGTAATTTGTTGCACTTAATGCAGTGCACCTTCAGGTGGCCAAATTGTGGATGAATGTCCAGATGTTGCGGTGAAGAAGACGTCCCGGATGTACTTGGCACTGCTGGTGGAGGGTTTTCATGCAGTCTTCTGCACTCCTCATGAGCCAGGTTCAAGGGGTGCAGTGTCTTGAGGTGCTACATCATGCTGGCTGTTCCACAGAAGTATTTTTTGGTAGGATCTCCTCTGGAAAGCACCCTCTAACAAATCCTGCAGGGCACTTTAGTTGCATTAACTTTTTTCTGGCCTTCTGGTATTGAATTTTTTTCCAGACAACTGATGTATATCTTTCTTAACGTCGAGGTTCATGAAGAAATTCATGATCTGAAGAGTGGTCCGAGTCTGATGATTGTTGCTGTCCTGAAGCCATATATATATATCCTACTACCAAGTAAACAAAGCAGCACATACCACGACCTCTTAAACCACATTAAACAGAAAACAGACAGACTTTGAGCAAGCCATGATTCAAACCATTTCAAAAAATGTACAGCCATACAAGGCTGTTACCATCATTTTAATCAAAGCATATGGACACACTTCCAAAAATCTGCTCATAGGGTGATTATGACTTTTGTCAGTGTGAGGGTGGTTGCTTTATACCACCGCACCCCCACACCACCAAGAGTCGCTACCACCCGCATGCTAAATTGCACATTTTGTGTAGTCTGGCAGGCAGGCAGCGTAACGGTACCACAGCGTGACTGCTTAAAAGACTCATTGTGAGCCTGAAACAGCACTGTTACAGGACCGCCAGTGCATGTTCCTGCACAGTAAGAAATGCACCACGTAGGGCCCCCTTTCGTTCCTCACCGCAGGCCTTTTCATGGAGGAAGAACCTCCATGACAACACTGGCAGTGAGGGAAGTCGTATAATGCCTGGCAGTGCCTCTGGGCACCAACAAGCATATTGTGGCCCTCAGACTACCACGGAACGTCCCTCAGACTGCCGAAGTCCTAATATTCAATTCAATTCAATACTTTTTTTCGGTCTTCTTTGGACCATAAAAGTGCATGAAATAAAAATACATCACATTGAATTTTAAAATCCTCATCACAGCAATTAAACAATCTTGACAGTTAAACCAAATAACAGGGATGGTGGAATTGTTTCCACATTTCATCATTAGTTTGCATATAAAATCATTTATATAAAAAATACAATAATTATTAATAATAATATTAAAATAAACAGGGATATTAAAGTTAAAATCATACATTCCAGAGAATTTAAAATATTGCTATACGGTCGATCAATCACTACTAGATTACTCGAATATAATGTTATAAAAATAGACAAACAACATTTTGAGATAAAGATTAAGTGGACTTATTACCTCCTGTAACAGTTTAGATAAAACACTGCTGCATTTACAATTTTAGGCCATTTTTGGCTTTATGGAACATTACGTTCATAAGAAACCTGGACACACAAAAAACTACCAGTCGAGTAGTGTCTGATCGTAAAATCCGTTCTGCCTGTCTGCAGTGTCTTAGATTGAGGGTGTTGCATAAGGGTTTAATCCATCTTTCCCTCGAGTATTGGTAAGCCGGGCAGAAAAATAAAATATGCATACCATTTTCCCTGACAGATGTAACATTTTTACAAAAAACACATTTGTCAGAATCTTTATCTTGTACATTACTACCCCATTTGGATTTCTTATCGTTGGTCTGCTAGACCCATATCTGAATTTAAGATATAATGATTTTGCTACCGAGGGGTTAAACTCATCCAAGAAAATTTCAAATTTAGGAATGTCTTTAAACTGGAGAAACCTTCTGGTTAGAGGTCCGAAACTGATATCCTGTAGCAATGTGTTACTTAAATAGTTCCAGAATGAACGTTTTGCTATTTTGCTGCAGGATTTCATTAGCTCTTGTGGGTTTTCCCAATAATTTAATAATCCTATTTTTTTAACCAGGTGGCAATATGTTTAAACCATAGGATATCTTTTAGAATACCAAAGGGAATTATCTCTTGTAACCCGGAACTGTAATGGACAAGCTCGTCCGTTGTCCAAAATCTTATACTGTAAATAAGGGGACGTAATGCAGCAAGACTATCGAAGCGCTATAGATTAACGTCTAGGAAAACTGGTACCATTGGAGTTCTATTAGGTAAAGATAGTAACCTTCGTACAAAATTGTTTTCATCAACTTCAAAGTTACACTTGCAGTGTGGACCCCATAGACGGCTGCTGACTGGGCCTTAAATTTAAAGACCTCTATAGCAGGTGATACAGCCTTAGAAGTACTCTCTCTATGTTTCTTTATAATAGGCATAGAATTTTTGAGCAAAACTAGTTTAATTTTTTCCAATTGGGGTTTCCATGACATTTTGGAATCCAGCGTAATACCTAAATAATTAAAATTATTCACATACTCTAATCTTTCGCCTTGCAGTTCCAGCTTTTTTCTAAACGTTTTACTTGGGTTAATAGACATATATTTTGTTTTGCTAGGGTTAATTTCAAGTCCCTTTTTGTTACAGTATAAATGAAAGGTATTTATCAGGTTTTGGAGCCCACCAGGAGTCTGAGAAATTAAGATGGTGTCATCAGCGAAGAGTAGTGCGGAAATCACTTCCACCCCTAACTTTGGTGAATCACTCTTACTTCCTTCAAGGAAGGAGGGGATGTCATTTACATATAAGGAAAACAAGGTTGGTGCCAACACAGAGCCTTGTCGCACTCCACGCTTCACTAGAATTTCTCTTGTAAGTTCTCCCTGTGGTCCCCACCTTACTTTTGCAAAGTTGCTTTAATGCATTCTGATAATTTGAACTAGTAATTCGATAGGTATTCCAAGGTTTCTCATATGGATCCCAAGACTAGTTCTAGGGACCAAATCGAAAGCAGCTCTAATGTCCATGAATGCTACATACAATGTACCCTGTCTAATCGTAATATATTTCCAACATAGGCATAGAAATCTGAAGACCTGATCGATGATACTGATCTTTTTTCTAAACCCTGCTTGGAATTTTGTTAACAGATGAACTTCTTCAATCCAGGACGAAAGACGCGACAATATATGCCAGGCAAATATTTTCTGTGGAATGTCTATCAGACTGATCGGGCGATAATTCCCCGGATCAAGTCTATTCCCCTTTTTAAAAATCGTGATAATTTCAGCCCTCCTCCATGTATTTGGTATCGGGTCAAAATTTGCTATTGCATTGCATAAAACCTTCATATAAGGAGCCCAGGTTGTTAGGTCTTGTTTTAGTAGGTCGCCAGGTATTCTATCAGGACCCGGGGCTTTACCAGATTTTATTGTTTCTAAAACATAGTTAGTTCCTTTTAGTGAAAAATGTAGATTGGCTACCTTTGCTAGCTCAATAATTTCACCTGTAAATTCAAAATTATCAGTATTAAGTTCAATATTGGATTCAGAGAAAAGCGCAGATAAATGGTTAACCCAGGTATCCTCAGCCAAATAGAGGTCTCTATGTTTACTACCTGCCCTGTTACCTGTCGAGATTAAATTCCAAAATCCTGCTTGATCCTTTGTCTTGGCTGCATTTATAGGACCTGCCCATATCTCCTCATCCCAAACTCTCTTGGCAGCATCTAATGTTTGGTTGTAGGCATGCCTTTTTGCCCTAGTTTTATCAATATTATTACTTTTTATTGCTTTTATTAATTCGGACTTCGCTATTCGACAATCTTTACTGAACCATGGTTTACCATGAGTGGCCCTTTCGGTTGTCTCTCCCTTCTTACTTTGTATTGTTTTACTTAGTATAGGGCCTAGAGCATCTACCAGCCTACCATGAATATCAGTCATCGTAATTGGCGGACCGTTACTCTCGGTATACAGAGATAAAATATCTGAAAAAGTTAAGTAGATATTAATCATTGCCTTTTTATCTCCCAGGATGTTTGGCCATTTTACAGCACGATCATTCCTATTCAGCATGATTTGATCATCTAAGAAGTCATAATTCTCTTTTGCAGAATCTGCTATAGAAAAAAGTTCTGCTGAGGCCCTCAAACTCAAAGGTAAATGATCACTCTCTGTTCTAGAGATTATTTTAAAGCCACAAGAAAAACACCAGCAGCTTAGTGACACCATCCTATAAACTATATGACTTTGTGAGATGTTTCTACGAAATGTATGGGCTTTAGGTCTATTAGATGGAAGACGCCCATTGCATGATCTAAGACTATGTGTCAAGGTTAAACCTAAGAGCTGAGTCACGGCTGCTGTGCACTTCACCTCCTTTTCGCTAGCCAGAGATGGAATATTATATGCTTGGTCTTGGGACTCCATCAAATCGCCAAAGCCGAGCACTGGCTCGAAGTTACAATTAAAGTCACCAGCTATAAATACACTTGGACTTTGGTCTAATGTATCGAGGACACTGTACAGCTGATTAATAATTAGTGATGCGCCATGTGAAGGAGATGGTCTATTATATACATTAAAGAGATATGTAACTTTGTCATCTTTAGCCTTTAATTTTAGACCCAATATCTCTGGAGAAATAATATCTAAAGAGGTGATCTCAATTTGCAAAGACACACGGACCCATATAGTCAATCCTCCAGAGGGTCTTCCTTTTACTGATGGGGTCGCCCCCACCCAGTGCGTTTTGTAATCTACCCTGTGGGGACATTCTAACATCCAAGTCTCTTGTAAAAATATGATATCGTATATTCCAATAAATGCATGCCAAATAGGATCCTGCAGATTTCTATTTAACCCTGCGATGTTCCAGGAGATAAAATATAAATCTGGGCAGTTGCTATGCTTTCTAGGGCAGCAAGAATCATTTCTCGATATTTCCATACTTGGATTTAACTTTGTTTTTTTGTTGGAACAAGTAATGAATGAAGGGAAATAATATGTGTTTCGGCCATTTGCTTGCCAACATTGTTATCTACCCCTCCTATGCTACTAGTTATATCTGTATAGTTTCTTTCTTTACTTACTTCCCTCTGGTCTAGGATTGAAGGAGGCTCATAGTTTCTTAAAGACTTATCGCTCCTAAATGGCAGTCAATCAACCCCCTCCAACCCCATAAGAGAAGAGAAGCGATTAGAAGTAAGGATGTTGAACATGGGGGGAGGAATAGTCTGAGAACTTAAGTTCCCTCGTCTCCAGGGGTGACCCACTAAAGCTTTCGGGTAAAAATAGCTTAAGTCTCTACTGGAAATACCTCCCTCATAACCCTCAGGAAACCAGTTTCGAATATGATTTATCACCCTGCGATCTCGAAAGTTTATAATAATGATGTCCCCGGAAATATCCTTCGGTCTTCTTCCTATCCAACCTAACCTTCTAACATTTAGAATTTCACCATCTAAATGTGCAGGTAATGGTCTGTTTCTTCTTAGCCAATGCATAGCTTAATTCTTGAGGGTCTGATGATTCTCGAATTTCCCTGGTGACAACTCAGGCACCCCTGTTAGTACAATGACAAGGGGTTCTGCCTCCAGTGGAAGATCAATGGGATTGGCAGGCCCTATCGTCTGTTTATCCTTATTAGGAGTCCTCTGCATGTTAGCCTGTTCCCCCTGGACTTTCTTGTTTAGTCGCCTATTTTCTGGTATTTCTCTAGGGTTAGTAGATTCGAGAACGATGTTCGGACTCTGTGTACCTATGATGTTATCATGGACTATTGGATGCAACTTGCTGCTAGTTTCATTGTTAATTGCCATGGGCGCTATCCTCATCTCAGGATCGATCAAGGGAGGCCTCTTAGGCAACAATTCTTTGAGTAGGTTGGAATTAGCAATTCCAATATCAGTAATAGACCCTAATTGCTCATTCATTCGCTTAATCCTCTCAACTATAGGTAATAGCAAGGATTTAATCAAATGCTCAATGTTATTCATTAATGTTTGCTGAGAGTATGTAGTCGAATAACCCTGATTATCCGCACTAGCATCTAAACCTTTGGATTTCTTGGGACTCATAACAGCCCTGCGGGATTTTGCTCGACATCACTTTTGCTTCACGCCATCTCTCTTTCTTTTTAAGGGAATGCCTGCCCCTGGTAGTTTGGTACTAGTGATCTTCTCAGGAATAAAATTACTAGAAACTACAAGTAATGATTCTTCCGAGGGGGGTTCTGATTGTGAATCTAAACTGGTCTCAGAAATAATGGGATCCCCATGGGTCGCTATTCGAGCTGGAAGGTCTTGGAGCTGTGGGGGGAATACCTATATCATTTGTTTGTTCATTGCTAATACTGGTGTGCGTAGGCGTTCTTGCTGACTGAATAGCCCCCAAAGATGAGCGTTTGCTCTGCCTTTCTGAGTATATTCGTCTCTCGTTTAGCGCAATATTTTTTCTAACACTGAAGTAGCCCTTATAATAAATGCGTCTAATGTCCCTCTCACAGAACCTCCCACTGACGATTTCCATCCTAAGCACAAGATGTTATTCATATTTTGTACAGTGGACTTAACACAATAAGCAATGATGAGAATGTGAAGTCTTTCTGTTAATGCATATAGTCTTACTTCAATGTCCAGAGGATCAAAGGGGGTAGCCCAGCCCGGCTCTGGCCGGACCCTGACGGCCACAGACGGCCCGCCCTTTGCCCGGGCTTAGCCCGGCGCACACCCGCGTGCGTTCCCGCGACGCGGGAACTCTATCTTCCTTTTGATGTGCCGCCTGGTGCCAAAACGAATGGTGGGCGTGGTCAGCCGCGGGGATCGCCGGGGGTTGTGGTCTCCCTCTCAGCGACCGCGCACAGATGGGAAAGTGCAGCGGCAGCAGAGGAGACCAGGAAAGTACTTCAGGCAGCAACGTGTGGCCCCAGGTGAGCAGGGCAGCGTGTGGCAATAAATCAATATGCGCAAAAAGTCAATGTGCGCTGCAGAGGGCACCCGCTCTCCAACAGCTCTGTCCTCCTTTTGATGTGCCGCCTGGCACCGAAACGAATGGTGGGCGTGTAGTTAGCCGCGGGGATCGCCAGGGGTTGTGGTCTCCCCTCTCAGCGGCCGCGCACAGATGGGAAAGTGCGGCAGCGGCGGAGGAGAACAGGAAAGTACTTCAGGCAGCAACGTGTGGCCCCAGGTGAACAGGGCAGCGTGTGGTATTAAATCAATATGCGCAAAAAGTCAATGTGCGCTGCAGAGGTCCTAATAAGGGGTGGTAGCGGCTGGACCACCACAGCTATGCCCCTGTGAATCTGACAGTCCTCGGGCCGCCAGACTCATAATCCAGGCCTAAGTGTAGAATATATTCTTCAACTAGCTAATTTGTCTTTGAAATATCAGCAAGATACCACTATCCTATATCCCCATCACAGAGATAGCTAAATCATTACAATTTACTAATAGAAAGCCCTTTCTTCCCAAAAAATAAAGACAACTAAGCCTCCTAAAAGATTATTTTGAAAAACACTTGGGTTGGCAGACTACATCACTCTGGACAAAGACACCAACCCAAATTCCAAATAGCATGGTGGAAATTCTATGCCAGCCCCTTGACACAGAAAGCCAAAACAAAGAACGAAGTGGAAGGATGGTATAATGCCTATGATCCCACACTATGGGGTCCATTACAATGCCGTTTGGAAGGGCTCCGAATTGGATTCGGGTTTGCCGAATCTGATTCAGAACCCTTGTTTCGACTGAATCGTACACAGTTGCCAACGACCAACTATGATGCCCGTAAACCAGTAGGGCTATCTGAATCGGTCTGAAAGGCCTTCAGACAGGTTGAGTCTTTCAGAGCCAAATTGTACAGCTCTATGGACTAAGTTTCCAAGCGAGTGATTGCCATGACCAATTCAGACAGCCGTTTTGATTTGGTTTCTCCCGAATGAATTGGCTGCAGCAATCTGCCCATAGCAGGCCCCCCTTCACCCGGGGCCCTACAAATCAGGCATGTGTGGGTGCCCAATGGACTCCCCTTTCCAACCATGCACATTGTGGAAGGCACCATGGGGTGCTCTCTTTTCCCCAGCCTCCCCTTACTTCAATGGGAGCCTGTGTTCTGGTTCGGAAATGTAGCATCCGGATACATCCAAATTGCTCGGCCGGACTCACCAGATACTACTCGTCTGGAAAGCATTCCCGGACTGATTCGGTAGGAATACTTTCCAAACGGCATTGTAATCGACCCCTTTGGTTGAACCAACCCAGCACTCTATATTTTTATAGAAGCATTACAAAAAGAGCAAAGCTACCAACAAGTTTGAATGGCGCAATCTGTTATCCAACCTAAAGAATGTACAACATGCTAAAATTTAAAGTCAAACACTTTATAAACAACAAAGGAGTAGATTATTTGGAATTTATAGCCAAAATTATATTATAAAATATATAGCAACTTACCAAAGTCCAAAAAACCCATTACAGATTCTAAACCAACATAACAAATCATTTTTTTTAAATAAATGACAAATAATAATATTTAGTCTAATAATTACATTAAATTCCAATATTATTAAGCAATGAAATCCTAAAATATATAAATTAATTAAACTAGAAATGTAACCATCACCAACCTAGAAGTCAAAAAGCAAACTCAATCAGTCACATAAATTAAAACACATAAACCACACAAATCCAAATAACAATCACATATTATTTTCTCAAACAATAAAATATCACATTTCCAATCCAAAAGAAATTAAATAAATAAAACTTACTAGTCTGTGGCTGTAGATCTTCCTCTGAATCCATGTAGTCAAAAATAGTAATCCACAAAAATGGTAAAAATATTGTCCAAAAAGCTCCCTAAAAATACAAAAATTAATCAAATCCAATAGCGATCCCTCAAAGCAATCCAAAATATCTACGAAACATAAAAAAAACTAAAAGTGTTTAAAAAAACTAAACACCCCCAAAAACCTCCAAAAAAGAAAATCAAGTGAAAAAGAATTGGTTTACGATAACCCAAAACACATTGCATTCCCAAGAACACATACATCATGCAGAGGGCCTTATTACGAATTTGGCGGTCCATGAATCACCTTACCAACGGTCGCAGTCAAACTGCGGTGAGCTCCGCAGTCTGACCGCTAAATTACAAGTAGGACAGATTGCTATTGCTAAGACTGCGGCTGAACTGCTGACACTGCCAGCACACCGCAGACTGCCAGGGTAAAACAGCTGCCATAGGAGTTTAACCACCGTCCATATTATGAGTTTGCTTTACGACTAATTGACGGCGGTGGTGTGACCGCCAGGTTCAAGTTGGTGAAAATAAAGGATTTGGGGTGCGTACTCACCCCTTTCCTCTTCTTTCTATCAGAGTACAATGTGGACCCCTTTCTTCAGGTCCCCCGTTCACAGTAGCATATTCACCCTGCGGATTACAATCCAGGTTTTGGCGATGTACAGGTGAGTCCTTTTTGTGCCATATACCCATCGCCTGGACTGCCAACATATGGGACAGACTCCGGCAATGGGTAGATGGTCATTTTCCACGTGTATCTTGCATATGAGTCCATTCGACACATATGCAGTCAAAATGTTCACACAGGCATAGATACATATTGAAATGTAATCACCACTGCCGCAAGATCTGTGCATCCACACTGCCGGCTCGTGGTAAATTTTGGTCTACTGGCAGCTGCAGATACTTCGTTCAGGTGGTCGGACCGCCAAACTCGTAACAAGGTCTTTAATCATCAAAATATAACTAACATAACAGAATTTATCATAACTTAATGATACATTGCTAAAATGGCATCAGAAAACCCCAAACTACAAACTAGTGAAAAACACTGCAATAATCCAGGTGAAGCAAGAATGGGTCCAACGCCTGACATCCCTAACTCTGAATATATTCTTACAGAGTGTTAGAGCGAGTAAGTGAGGCAAGGGTAGGTAAGGAACTGCGGGGAAAAGGAACCTATAAAACAAAGAACAACATCATGAATACATGAAAACTACCCTCATATGTTCTCACTAGATATTCTCTCTCTACCTTGATCATACGACGGAAGTCACACTCAATCTTCATTCACCTGGAAGTCTCTCTTCCGTCATGAGCATAGTTCTATAATGTAAATGTATTTGAGCCTATATAGCGCACAGGTACCCGCAGTGGGTTTCCCTGCGCTTGCTTAGGGAACCCGTCCTGGTATTCCCCTGTGAGATAGCCCCGGCAGGGTATCCACAAGGTGAAAGCCAGGCATCCCGCCGCGAGGGGCCGTTGTGGAGATTAAGCAAGCTATTGCCCAGAGACGCAGAGTGTGAACCCGTGAGTCAAGAAGGCACCGGAGCGAGAATTATCGAGTCCATGGAATTTTTAGCCCAAGACCCGCCGAGGCGGGGAATTGAACCCTGGTCCAGGGCCGATCTCAGCTTCCGGGTCTGCCGCCTCTAACCCCTGAGCCACACTTCTCCATAAGGCACAAAACAACAGCTTAACCGGAATCTATGGCAATATCTTACAAAACTTCATCACATCATGCAAACCAATTTACATACCGGTTCCTATAACAAATGATGCAGAAAGAGAAGAGGTCCAACAAAATAAAATGATAAAAGAAAAGCAGAGTCTCAATCCATGTTTATTGTCAAGTCACCAATGCAATATTCCTAGGGATAGAGAAATGACACAATAGTGTCTTCTTTCTTCTTTGTCACCACCAACAGTAATGAACTCCACCATAGCTAGTCACTCATAGCTATCTAGAAACTGATCCAAAATAATATGAACTAAACAACATGGTGAAAGAAAGAATGTAGAAATAATCAGGGAAAGTAACTGGTGACGATTACTCCATACCTCGCACAAACGGTGATGCGCAGTTCAATTCCACCACCACACCCTGTACTGTTCTACAAACGCTCCAGATAAGGCAGAGCGGAATTGTCAGCACTCGATTTCCAAACGATGCAGCGTCACAGCGGGAACCCTTCCCCGCTCGACGCTCACAGACTGCAGCAGGATTTATGCAGACCGGAGGTAACCAGAATCCGGTCCATGCACAACAGAGAGCGGAATCCTGGCCGCACTCCTACGACGTCAGGAAGAACAACTCCACAATCTATAATAACGCAATGCAGAGTTGTTTCCAACTACAGCAGAACTCTCTCAGCTGAGAGAGTATCCGGAACAAGAATTACGCACGCTAGCCAGCGTGCTTCAGGTCGTATATGTGGCCAATTCTCCTTCACAACCCCTCCTGGGAGATGTAGTCCCCGTTGCTAACAACCAGGAAGGCGCTTACGCAACCTGGTTCCTGACACAAATAGGTTACATGAAACTGGAAAAAGACTATCCCCCCTAGAAATAAATGGGAAATCATGAAAATTTGTTTTATAAATGTATGAGAAAGATCAGCAAATGATTCTACAAGTGAAACACGTAAAAATATTTAGTAAATACAAAAATGCTAAGTATAAATTAAAAATAGTATGAAATAAATGCAATTATTAAATATATACTAAAATACATTAAAAATGATGTTGAAAATATGTATATAAAAAATTATGAAATGTTACAAATTATATATAACAATGTAAATAGAAGTTGAAAATATACAACATAGATAGTATTTAAATATAAATTCCATTTTTAATTTAATAATAAAAAATCATTGAAAAATGTTTTATTACTTAACTATAAACAAATATTTAAAAATGAAATATACATGTTTAAAAATGTAAAAAGATGTGTCAAAAAACATTGAAAATAAATAAAAGGAATAAAATGTGTTACATGTCTTTATTCTATGGAAAATGTAATTAGTGATATTATTGCTGACAAACATACAGCCAACAATGTTTTATTATATTTCTAAACACCAACAACACTAATTCAAGTAACACAAATGAAATTTAAAGAAAGGACTTCAGACTAAAATTATAAAATTAAATATTCACTCACCAACGGTTCCAGCTTTCTTCGTGGCCGGGCTCTGCTCCGCCGCAGCGCCGTAGCACCAGTAGCTAAGGGCCAGGCCTTGCTCCGCCTGTTCCCCGGCCGGGCTTGGCTCCACCGGGTCCCTCCCACCACCAGTGACGCCCTCAGCAGCGCCAGGAGGCACATAAAGGAAGCGCCAGGGCCGAGTCCTGTGGGGTTCACTCACCAACGGTTCCAGCTTTCTTCGTGGCCGGGCTCTGCTCTGCCGCAGCGCCGTAGCACCAGCAGCTAAGGGCCGGGCCTTGCTCCGCCTGTTTCCCAGCCGGGCTTGGCTCCGCCGGGTCCCTCCCACCACCAGTGACACCCTCAGCAGCGCCAGGAGGCGCATAAAGGCAGCGCCAGGGCCGAGACCTGTGGCGTTCACTCACCAACGGTTCCAGCTTTCTTCGTGGCCAGGCTCTGCTCCGCCGCAGCGCCGTAGCACCAGCAGCTAAGGGCCGGGTCTTGCTCCGCCTGTTCCCCGGCCGGGCTTGGCTCTGCCGGGTCCCTCCCACCACCAGTGACGCCCTCAGCAGCGCCAGGAGGCGCATAAAGGCAGCGTCAGTCCCTCGTCCCGCGGGACACGCGCTGGCACGCGCCGGGATAAGCCCGGGACAAGGGCGGGGCCATCTGTGGCCATCAGGGGCCAGCAGAGGCCAGGTCGGGCCACCCTCCTGAGCTGTAGGATGTGGAAGCGCAAATTGCACACCAAAGAAGGGGAAGGTAAGAAGGCCAAGGTGCCACGAAAATCAGAAACCATCATTTCTTACTTGATCTCTGCTGTGGGGGCATTAAACGATCAAATTGCTACCGTAGAGAAGGAATTGGGACTTGACTCACGCACTGATTCTATGCCCATCCAAAAGGTTGAGACATCCCCTAGTAGAGCACCCTCCATTCCTTTAGAACCAGACATTATTGTGGTTAACCCGCCTCAAGGTGCCCAGGACCAACCAACCTCTGTAAACACCTCCCAGAGAGCCAGCCCAAAGGGGCCTAGAACTTACAATGATAACATAAAAATGACCAGTAACGGTACCAAAAGGGAAAAAAAACAAATCAGGCCAAAGGGAGTGTGGCCAACACATCGAACCAGGGGCTTCCAACAAATGTTTTGGAATTGATGGAGGAATTTATTGAATCCCATTTGGAGCCTATTCTTGTGAACATTGGTAAGTACATTGTGGACTCCCTGAATCTTTGTGTCGCAAATATAGTCAAGAAATGTGAAAATATTGACAAATTCTTGAAGGATGTAAGGTCCCACCTTACAGTTCCCACTGATGTTAATACCATATGTGTTAACCAAACCAGGGCGACTAGTCAGGTTATGGAGACAGAGCCCCCTTTGAGTGAGGACAGGCAGACTACCCCGGGAGTACTTAAATATCAAGATAAGAGGCCAGATTCCAAATCGAGGGTACAACGACAACTGTTACCTGATGAGGTTATACATTCAAGCTCCCCACACATAGACCGACATACTCCTATTTACCCTACTCAAAAATTACCCACACTACATCTTCCCCCACAAGCTGCTCCGTTAGTGGTGATATTGTCAGGAATTCCATCCCTTAAAAATGGTGTTGTAGAAACCGAGAAAGAACTCCTGGACGGAACTAAAAGATGGTGCTCACAGTTTAGTAGTGGGAGTATTGATATCGCCTCGAGCATCATCACGGCTAGAAGGGTTGAGTGGGTGGGGAAACGGAAAAAGACCATTCCAAGAGACTGTGTAGTTGGCAATTTTAACAGAGCAAATATTGTGGACACTCTGCTATGGGACGGTTCAGACTTAGATGGACAGGGCATTAGGCCACTTCCTCTGGGTTATTTCTATCCCCCATCCAATTTTCTACAATCTGTAGCACCTCGGCCTCCATCCCTATGACTTACTGTCCTAATTTGAATGCTAACAACACCACACGTTACTCCTATCAATCTCAACAGGCATCATTGAGGGCAGTAAAACCAGTCACGATTGACAAGATCAGCACAGGTTCTAATCCTGAGTTAATATTAACAAATAGATTTTCTGCCTTATCGAGTCTGGACATAAATGATTGACAACCATCCATAGAAACTGACAACACACCCAAAATTGTCCCGGATAATCAACTCTTTCCCCATTCCTCGCGCAAAATAATTAGTTGGAACGTGGCGGGGTTGGGTAAAATAGTAAAAGATAATAGATGGTTACACTTCGTGGCACAACACGAGCTCATCGCTCTTCAAGAGACTTGGGATACAAGTGATCGTTTTTATTTGGATGGTTACTGTAGTTTTCAAGTCAAGGCCACGCCTAGCCAGGGAGGAAGACCTAAAGGTGGATTATGTATCTTAACCTCACTTAGACTTCCAGGCTCATTTAAAAATTTGGGTTTCCTTTCAGCAAACCTACAAGGACTAGAATGGAGTCGTCCCAAATCCCCCAAGATTTTAATTCTGAACTTTTATAACGCGCCAGAGAGAGATAAACAAAATTTGCACCTAATTACACTGGCTTCTTATTTAGAATATTACAAGTCAACACAAAATGCTATATTCGATATAATTTCAATGGGAAATTTTAATATCCACCCCTGTGTTTGGAATTGTCTGGCCAAACACAACATAGGCCCACCTGGCTCAATCTCCACACACTTCGAACACTCGCCTCAAGGCGAGTTGCTTGAAGAACTTCTTGCAAATAGTAATCTTTATGAAGTCGAGGGAAGTGGAGGGGAGGAAAGGGCCCCGACGTTTGTAGGTAGAGAGGCTGAGACTGTAATTGATTATATTTTTGTCTCCCCTGGTGTAGCTCAGGTGTGCTCCTCCATTGAGGTCACAATCTCGGTCTTTAGTGACCACAATCCTTTGATTCTGACCATACACAGGGGGGAGGACACAGACAATCAAAAGATAAACGAGGAGTGTAATTTTGATAAACTTATTCCCAAAGATCAGGGGAGGAGGCTTAAATGGGCTAAGGTGGTACCAGACACTTTTATTAAGGACTTAGAGCATAAAGCTAAAGAGTATATGGCAGTATGCCTAGATAATCTGGCAGATGGGAAAGAGGTCATAAATTTGTTCACCACTATTTGCACTGAAGTGAGACTTGGCCTGAAATGTAATAAGAAGAGGGATGGTCCAGACCAACCAAGATGGTTTAATGAGCTGTGCTCAAAAGCCCATAAAGAACTAATGTACGCTTTAAAACAAAAACCAAGAAACAGGGAAATGGTGGCCGCACTTAGAAAAAATTATAAACTTACTATGGCTAACTGTAAAAAACGTATAAAAGAGGAGGCGTGGTAAAACCTCATGTCAACTGACGTACTGAAAGATAGTTCTAAATTCTGGGCTGTAATCAACCACCCTTACTTTTCTGGTACGAATAATTCGGTGATGGACTCTGTGATCCCCGATGAAACATGGGTCGCCCACTTCAGTAAAATATATAATAGTGCAGAAGAGTATACATCAATGGTGGACCCTATAGAAAATGGCGTAGAACCCCTTTTGCGATTCAAGGAAGTGGAGGTACAAAAGGCCATCGTAGAAATGACAAAAAATAAGGCCCCGGGCCCAGACGGTGTGCCCGCAGGCCTTTATAGGACACCTCTGGAGTTTTGGACTAAGATACTTACAAACGTCTTCAACTCCACAATAACCTCGGGGTTCCCCTCATCTTGGGCAACATCATCTATAATACCCGTCTTTAAAAAAGGACTAAGATCTGACCCTGCCTGTTACAGGCCGATCTCGCTGATTGACTCTGCCGTCAAAATCTTGGGCAGAGTCATTCTGCAGAGATTAGGCGAACATCTAGAAGAGAGGAGGGTCCTCTCTGAATTACAATATGGGTTCAGGGCCTAAAGGGGCACTCTCGATCAATGCCTTAACCTCCACATGATAATTAGCAAATACACCTTGGCTAAGGAGGGTCTATTATATATGGCCTTTATGGACCTATCATCGGCCTTTGATCTAGTCAACCGCGCCAAACTCTGGGCAATTCTAATCAACATAGGGATTGACCCCCCTTTGGTAAACTACCTAGCGGCTCTGCATCAAGACCTGAGGGCCACTATTAGAACAAACAGTGAGGGCAGAACCACTAGTTTTTTTAGATCAAAATGAGGAGTAAGGCAGGGGTGCATCTTGGCACCCCTCCTATTCACCCTATATATAAACTCCCTCGAATCATCCTTGAAAGGGTCCACTTCTGATGTCCCACGTGTGGGGGAGTACATGGTGCCGGTACTCCTCTACGCGGACGACGCGGTACTGCTCGCCCGCACTGGGGTAGGGCTGCGAAGACTCTTGGACGATTTCAGGGTATTTATGTCCTCCCTGGATCTACAGATAAATAAGAAAAAATTGCACGTCATGGTTGCAGGGAAATGTTCTAAAACTGTTAAGCTTGGAAAGTTTCTATGCAACGACGAAGACATTTTCAGGGTCCCGGTTTTCACCTACCTGGGCGCCTATTCGACGAAAGGGGCACTTGGAGGCCACAGTTAAACGCTAAAGGCCTAGCTGTCACCAGAACAACTTCTGCTCTACTGAGCTTTGCTAAACGTTTGGGATCACGCCCAGTAGAAGCACTGATGGCAGTTTATAAATCAAAAAGCCTCTCAATAGCAAGTTATGGTGCCGGATGCAAACTCAAGGTGGCGGAAAATACGTTTCTTAGATCCCTTTTAGTAGTCCCTCAATCAACCCCAGTACTATCAGTCCATACCGAGGTGGGTCTTGGCTACATCAGTGATCAAATACAGCTGGCACCTCTGACCTGCTGGGCCAAGACCTGGCTGAATCCCGACATTAGTCTAAACCATTCCATCCTCAAAGACTGTATGGTACTGGATAAAGTCAACAAAATCCCATGGTTGGCCTATATCAAAAACATCTTTTTTAAACTGGGGAGGCCAGAACTATACCTTGCCCCGAGCACCATCAAGAAGGGTGATGTACTTTGGATCAAGAACAATTTTCTGGAACGTGTGGGGATGGAACGGGAGGAAATAGAGGTCCAAAAACCGGGTGTTAGGGCGAATTATATACTTCAGACCACCCCTAAATTGGAACCCTATTTGACTATTGTGACTAGGCCATACCATTGTAACCTCCTTGTGAGATTCAGACTTAACATCATCCAGTATTCCTTTGGGAATTACCCAGTATGGGGAAAATCTGATACATCTACCCCCTGTAGCTGTGATAATTTCTCCGAACAGACACTGATGCACTTTATTATGCTTTGCGGCCATTACGATGAATGTAGGAAACTGTTTTTAATACCTATTTTGAGAGAAGCAGGGTTTACAAAAGTTTGCCCCGCTCTCCGTTACCTACAACTGCTGAGTAGCATCAGAGTAATATTTGGGGTCGCAAGCTTTTTGGTTGCTGCTATGCGTATTAAGTCTAGAAAACTGAAGTTGAACAGTCCCTGACATGTCCTAATAACTACCATTTGTTAGTATAAATATGAAATGCCCTAACCAATGTAAATATATGAATTGTTTTTATGAAATGTTTTTTAATATATGAACTGTTGATTTTTTAAGTGATGGAACTGCTTTTATGATTTTAATTAATCGAATAAAGCTTACATTGACTTGACTTGACTTGATATTCACACTCCAACATAAAATATTTTTAAGAGTGTTGGACATTGAAATGGTGTCATTTAATATTCCCACTCCAACATATACCAATCTGGGGAAGGTGCTGAACACTAAAAGGTCAATATTTACTATTCACACTACAATCTATACAAATTTGAAGAAGGTGTGGGACACTTAGGGGGTGACATATGCTATTCCCACTCCCATCTAAACCAATTTGGCGAAAGTGTTGGCCACTAAAAGGGTGACATATACTATTCTCACTCCAATCTAAACCAATGAGGTTTTGAGGGTACAATACTCAACTGGTTTTCCTCCTTTCTAAAGGATCGCCAGCAAACAGTTTGGTCCCCGTCTTTTGCTGCCCCTATCCCCCCTTTGGAGGTGGGAGTTCCATAGGGCTCAATTTTGAGCCCTACCCTTTTTAATTTATATATGGCACCCTTAGCGACTCTGGCTGAGGAGCTTGGCGCTAAAAATGTTTTGTATGCAGACGATACGCAGCTTCTCTTTACCTACGATAAAGACATGGATTATAAAGCAGACATGATTAACTCCTGCTTAACAGAAGTGTTCTCCTGGCTCCAGTCTAATCAGCGTAAATGCAATCCGAAAAAGTCGGAGAACATCTTCTTTGGCAACTCCCCCAGCAATGTCTGGCGTAACTAGTGGCCAGCTGATGTGTCTCCCCCTACAACTCCCGTAAAAACTGTGAAAACTTTAGGGGTGAAGCTGGCTGAGAATCTCACCATGCAGGCACAGATTCAGGCTATTGTTGGAGCCTGCTTTGACGTGTTGAAAATGCAAAAGCAGTTTCTGCCTCTCCTGCCTATCATGCACAGGAAAACAATAGTACAAGCACTGATAGTCTCCAGGTTGGACTACATAAATTTACTGTACCTAGGGTTGCGGGAGCATCTATTGGTAAGGCTGCAGGTGTCTCAGAACGCATCAGCCAGAGCAATACACAAGCTTGGCAAAAGAGCACGGATGTCCACGCAGTTGAAATCCCTACACTGGCTCCCAGTCGGCAAGAGGATCCATTTTAAGGCCATGGTCCTGGCTTTTAAGGCTCTGTTTGGCATAGGTGATGGGTACATCAAGAAGAGAGTCCAGTTCTACTACCCTTATCGTACATTAAGGTCCTCAACACTTCAGTTGGCACACATCCCCAAATAGCACCGAGCACCGATAGGGGGACGTTCCTTTCAGGTACAAGTGGCTCAATTGTGGAACAGTCTGCCATTGGAACTAAGACTGATGCAGGACCTTCTTGCATTTAGGAAGTCTCTGAAAACCTGGTTATTCTAGCAATAACAATCAACCTGGTCAGTCTTAGCACAGAGCTAATGTTGTAATTACTCCTCAGCACCAGCACACTTAATCGAGTAGCTGCGCGCTTTACAAAAGCCATTTAAAATAACATAATATAACAATTTGGAGTAAGTGTTGGACACTTATTCCCACTCCAACCTATTCTACTTTGAGGAAGTTCTTGGCCACTAAAAGGATAACATTCACAATATCCCCTACAATCTCTATCATTCTGAAGAAGGTGTTGGACGTTAAAGAGGTGAAAAATACTATGCCCACTCCAATCTAAACCAATTTGGGGATGGTGATTAACACTAAAGGGGTGTGACATTTGCTATTTCTGCTTCTATATAAACCAATTTGGGAAAGGTGTTAGGCATTAAAAGGGTGACATTTAGGGCCCAAATACAATCTTATCCAAAAGGCTCCTAACTTATGATCGTATTTTTCACTTCCGACCGCCTAATTACAATTTAGGAGGTTGTAAGTGAAACCGTCCGGCCATTCTGGATGGATTCTGACTGGTTCAAGGAGCCCATCGGCCAGTTGGAGACCGGGCCGTAATCCATATGGATGGCATTTTTTTATGCCTTCCTGATTACGATGCTTGATCTCCGACAGGCTTTCCATGCCGGGCTTTCCAACATGGAAAGCCTGTAGGAGAGTGAGTTTGGGGGCCCCTAGCAGGCACCCCTTCAGTTTGCGGGCTTTGGTTGGGGCAGAGGTGATCCCTACACCATGTGCTACCATGAGGTGCAGGGATGAACACAACCACCCATTTCACTGTGGGAGCTTGTGCTACGGCCGGTTTATGTCCATAGCACATACTCCCATAGGGAAATAGAAGTATGCGACCGCACCATTTGTGGTCGCATCATAATTAGGCGGTCAAGACCGCCAGCCGAAGGTCAGTCAGGCCCGTTTCCATGATAGTGTAGGGTGGAAGCAAGTCCACCCAACATCGCAATAAGCCCTTAGGTATTCCCACTTCACCCTGTACCAATTTAGGTAAGGTGGTAGACACTTAGGTCCCGATTGTGATGCAGTTAGGAAAGCATTCCCACCTAGGGCCACATTACAATGCGTTTAGGAAGGATTCCTAACAGCATTTTCTCCTTCCAAATCGGATCGGGAACGTGTCTTCCCGACCGAGGGCCAGATTACGATGCTGTTAGGAACATAGGCTCCCATTGACGTCAATGGGAGTCCAACCAAAATTGTATCTGGAAGCATACAGATGCATCGTACTTGTTCGGTCGGACTCTCCCGATCCGAGTGGGTCGGAAACCATTTCCAAACCGATTCGGTCAGGAAGATTTACTAACTGCATTGTAATCGGGACCTTAAAGGTTAAGATGTACTATTCCCACTCCAATCTATACCAATTTAAGGAGGGCATTGGACACTAAAAGGGTGACATTTACTATTCCCATTCCAATCTAACCATATTGGTGGACAGTGTTGGAAACTAAAGGGGTTACATTTACCATTCCCTCACAAATATACCCTTATGGGTAGAAGGTGTTAGACACTAAAGGGTGACATTCACTAATCCCGCTCCAATCTAAGGTTATTTGAAGAAAGTGGTAGACACTAAACAGGGGACATTTACTGTATTTCCACGCCAATCAAAAACATTTTAGATAAGGGAATACAAATTTAACATTTTATATACACAATCAATACACCATACTTGCATATTGTTTTGCAACTATAAAATAAACAAAAATGTAACCTACAAACACACTAACCAAAACTGCAAACATTAATATTCATATTTAAACACTGACATATAAAAATACGTTATTACTATTAATAATAATTTTTATTTTTAACATTTCCTACATTCCTAGACTTTAAACCATAAAATAAAAGAGAAAAACATATTCCAAAATTGACAATCATAAATTAATACATCTAAAACAGTTTTTATTTAACAAAAGGAAAAAAAATTTAATATAAAGTTATAGTTTTTTTGAAGGAAACTATTTCAATCTGTTTTCACAACAATTATAAAATGTAAAGATTTTATAAAAAAATCAAATTAAATTATTATTCAAATACATTTTTATAGATGTTTAATTAAAAAAAATATATTTTGTAGATTCTTTAAATATTTTTTAATGTAATACCATCAATATATATCAAGATTATTTTTAAAATAAAATGTATTAAAAATAATAATGTAAGGAAATAAATGTACATTAAAAATGTATTAATTTACATATCATTAAAATAATTGACATACAATTTACTTTAAAAGAAGCAGTTTTTTTTAAAAACTCACAACCCCATCGCCTAAGAACCAACACTACTAAATAAACGTATAAAACCACTATTTATATACAGTAATACAGTGGAAAACATTTTCATAACTGATAAATTATTTTTCCAAAATCACAAATTAAAAATTAATAAACAGATAGATTGAAACACACTACAATAATTACATACCAATTACCACTTACAAATAATATCACCTGCAACAACATTTTCTACATCGATATTATTTACAGCCATATTTTTACCTCAAGACCTGGCTCTTTGACTGAACTGCCACACTCAGATGGATCCGAATCCCCACCTCAGCGTCTTAAGGCCCTCACAGGTGAGTAGCTGCGCTATACAAACTCCTGATTGATTGGATTGACACTATATTTTTGTATCACATACCTTCATATTATGACATGGAATTATGTGTGCTCATGTGTGTGAAACTTACAGACACACTCAATATTGAACATAACACTGTCAAACCAGCATCAACAAGTACTCTCCAACAGTACTCACACAATGAACACCAAAACAAGATACTTTTATAGCACCGATATAGTTTATCAAAATAAATTACTAAAATACTGACCAAGCAATGGGAAGCCATTCCTGGCCATACTTGTGATGGTTCAATTGGACAGAGATCAAACCCACTTATTCCTGAGTGGGCCTGAGAGGTGTCTGACATAATTGCAGGGACTAGAGTCATGGATCGGACTTGGATCTAACCATGAAAACAAGTGAGAGCGATGAGGTTTGGGATAAGACATCGAGGCAGTCCAGTATGAGAGGAGGGAGGTAAGGTTCCCAGGCTGGATATCTTGTGAATCCTTCAGGGCACAAAACCCTTCTCAAATGCCTACATATTGACATTCTGCCCTGTCACCACCAGCCTTAAAAGCTTCTGGACTGTAGTGGGGAACACGAAATGTCAGGCATGGTTGTGGGAAGCAAGAGGTTCAGGGGTGTCTGGGATAAAATGTACCCTCAACTACTAGTCCCCAGGTGGATGGCCATTACTTGAGAGAGGAGAAGGAATAAGGGAGGTAGATTTGAACTGTATCGTAGGAGTGGCCAGATCCGCGGACACCATTGGATCGTCTGCGCCTAGAGGATCATATTCCTCTTTCTACTCCTGATGTATGGTGTTATCAACGTTCACCACATTTCCCTCCTGTATTGACTCCGGATGAAATTGTGATGGCAAAATTATGCATCAGTAGGAGGCACTCATTCTTCTGTAGAAAAGGATGACACCTCCTCTGTCACAGTGCTGGTGGTATGTGCATGCCCTGCAGCCAAGGTTCTTCTTTCATGACCTGGGTTTCGCTATTCCTGCTCTGCCCTTCTGCTTTCTATCATGTGTGAGAGAGAGAGAGAGACAGTCCCATCAGTCAGATGTTTATGCTCTCAAGTGATACAGATTATACAGAAATAAATATGGAGCACGTTCACGGTACACATTTACCGGCTAACTATGCATTTACGACAACATTGAAAAGGTGGATGTCCTGCAAGTCTCCTTATTACAAGGTTCATGACATCTACTGGATGGCCTAAGCTACGCTGCACACATTTTTCCCTTCTGCAACAATACTAACAATATCAATGATGAGAGGTTAAAAGTGATTTAGGGCCCGATGTAGGTAGGGCGTTACCGATCGGTAACGGCCGAAAATACCGATTTTTGGCCCTTACCGATCGGTAAACAGCCATCGAGATGTAGGGAACCGAAAACAGAAAGAATCGGATAGAAAACCGATTCGGAATGAGTACCGAATGGGAAAGAATCCGATACGTACATACCGAAAATCGGATATGTAACGAATCGGAAAAACACCGAATCGGATGCAAAGACCGATTCGGTCCAATTACCGATTCGTTAGTGACACCGATTCGGAAAATCACCGATTCGGTCCATGTACCGAATCGTTAGTGACACCGAATCGGAAAATCACCGATTCGGTCCATGTACCGAATCGTTAGTGACACCGAATCGGAAAATCACCGATTCGGTCCAATTACCGAATCGTTAGTGACACCGAATCGGAAAATCACCGATTCGGTCCATGTACCGAATCGTAAGTGACACCGATTCGGAAAATCACCGATTCGGTCCAATTACCGATTCGGTACAAATACCGATTCGGACATGAGCCGATTCGGAAAACATGCCGATTCGTATGAATCTCCGATCGGGAAATTCCCCGATTCCGACAGTTGGGGAGATGTAGGGAGGCACAGAAACACCGAAATCGGCTCAAAATCGGTAGAATTCACTCGGTATTTACCATGGATTGCAATCAGGTGGTAACCAACTCCAACCCATATAAACAGTCCCAAAATGCATTGCAACTTGCAGGATGGCAGCTTTCTATGTCATTGCGAGGCGGCTACGGCTACAGCAGGAAGGACAGAGGGAATGGCTAAGAAATGAACAGGTCTACAGACAGAGGATAACCCTGTTCATGCTCACTGAGGGTGAGATCCTACAGAGATACAGGCTGGACTCTGACACCATACTTGAGCTCATCAGGGACCTTAAGCCATTCTTGGACCACCACACCCCAAGGGCACACGCCATCCCTGCGCACGTCCAGGTGCTATGCAGCCTACACCTGCTTGCGTCTGGCAGCTATCAAAGTGGAGTAGCAGCAGCAGGAGGGGTGAGCCAGAGCAGCCTGTCAAGGTTCTTCCACATATTCCTTGACGCCATGATAGACAGGATGGACCAATACATCTCTTTCCCTGCAACCCACGCAGAACTGCTACAAACCAAAGCTGACTTCTACCAGATGGCACAATTTCCCCAAATCATCGGTTGCATAGATGGCACGCACATTCCGATTTGCCCACCAGCGGACACCGAATACATATACCGCAATCGGAAATCTACACACACCATCAACGTGCAGGTGATCTGCAATGCCAAGTACACCATCACAGACCTGGTTGCAAAATTTCCAGGGAGTACCCATGACTCCTATATATTCCAACAGAGCGGCATATATGCACGGCTGATGGCTGGCGAATTTGGAGAAGGATACCTCCTAGGTGAGACACATCATCAGACCCCCATAACACATAGTAGGTAGGTGGTATACATGTATGCATGTGTCTAATGTGACCCCTTTCTCTTCCAGGCGACAGTGCATATGCCCTCCGCTCATTCATACTCACCCCCTACCTCAACCCCTCCACACCCAGCCAAAGGAGGTATAACCGGGCCCACATACGCACAAGGAATGTTGTTGAACGGACCTTTGGCATCTGGAAAAGTAGATTCAGATGCCTGCACAAGAGTGGAGGTGCAAGGCAGTATACCCCCATGACCTGCTGCAAGATCATAGCTGTATGTGCAATGTTACACAACCTTGCGGTCAAGAAGGGCACTGAGGTGGAGTTGTCTGACTACGAGGACTATGACGACGACGAAGCTGTGCCACTGACACAGCCAGCTGGGGTGTGTACGCCAAGTGATGGCAGATACAGACGTGAGGAGATCACTGAGAACTATTTCTGACTGAGTACAGATGCAAAGACAGCTAAATGTTGCTTGGAAAAAACAAATTTTAATAGTGTTGCACCACAGTTACAGCACTGTTGTGCATCAAAAAATGGAGTATGTAAAATCAAATAAAGTCCAGGGTTCTGGTTGCCTCATCCGCCCTTGCCAGGCTATTTTTTGGCCCGCTTGCCAGACCCACTGGGGTGTCCCTCAGCCCCCTCTGAATGCCCCGCAGCATCAGCGGATCGCCTGGTGCTCCTCCGTGGCTCAGACGCAGCGCTGGCCGGGCTGCTGCGGCTGCTGCTGTGTCCAGCATCACCCAGGTCCAGGGCAGGATTGGAGGCGGTGTTTGAAATTATCATGGCCTCCATAGCCGTGGTGATCCTGGCCATCCCCCTAGTGAGCTCAGCCGTATGCTGACTAAGCACCGATTCCTGGTTGGAGCTGCGATGGCACAGTTGTGCCGTCGCCGCTGCAAGGCGGGCCATGGCCCGGTTCAGCACCCGGGCATCCCGCCTGCGCACCAGCTCATGCTCCTCCTGTCTGGCAGATGAGTGGGTGATGGCAGTGGTCAGCCTGCCTAACCCTGCTGCCACCTCCTTGTTGGTTTCCACAACAGCCTGGAATCCCTTCACCAACTCTCCCATCTGCATGTTGTGCTGCAGGAGCTGGCGTTGGCAGGCCATGGTGGATCGTGCCTGTTGCCTCTGGATTTTAACCATCTGTCCCTCCAGGCCCAGGAACACACTGCCCTCCCGTGCTGGTGCAGCAGTGGTGGTGTTGGCACGGCGTCGGGCACTGCTGCTTCCGGCCTGCTGAGTGGGCTGGGGTGCCACTGGTGGGGGTGTGAAGCTGGCCGGTCCCTGAGCCCCTGCTCCCAGGACAGGTGGAACAGGTGGCAAGGCCACGGTTGTGGCAGGAGCTGGTGTAGGCGGAATGGTGTGCCTTGTAGGGGAGTTTTCCGGGGAGAATTGCAAGGGGGGTGTGCTGGGCAGTACTGGGGAGTGCACTGCATGGAAGTCAATAACCAGGACTCCCTCCATACCTAGCCCTGTGGTGTCTCCTTCCTCCTCCTCCTCCTGGCCAGCCTGGCTGGTGCTCGGCCCTGCGACTGCAGTGTTGGACGGTGCTGCTCCCTCTGCTGTCGCTGTTGTTCCGCCTGATGGGGCCCCTAGGTACAAAGAAGCATTTGTAAACTGAGTGCCGATGTATTACAGTCAGTACAATTATGGCATTCCACATGTCCTTGCATCTCCTTACACTGTGTCACACTGTTTCCTGTCTTGTGATTCTGCACTGACATATTTGGCTAACTTCTGCTGACTACATGTACCATGATGCTTGTCTCTTGTATGTTGGTGACAGTACAGTGCTGGGGTTTGCCTATGCATTGTGTCTAATGGGGAGGTGTCTGGTAGGGTGTGTCATGATGCGCATGCTTCTTACCTGTAGCTGTAGCTCTCGCAGAGCTGTCCAGGGTCCCGATTCCAACGACACTCTCCCTCTCAATGGTGCTGGAGACCAGTTCCTCCAGCTCGGTGAGGGGTGGCGCCGGGTTGTTGCCTCCTCCAGTGAGTCCAGCCTGCCTTTGTATGTCAGCCAGCTTCCTCTTCGTGAGGCTGCGGATGTCATAAAACCTCTTTTTCAATTCCTCTATGGACCTGGGGGTGACACCCGCAGCATTCACCTTCTGGGCGATGTCGGCCCAGATTCTCCTCTTGGTGCTGTCTGGCACGTTGAGGGACAGCTTGCCAAACAGCTGGCGGTGCACCCTCACCACCTCCTCCACCAGCACCTGAAGTTCGGTGGTGGTGAACTTGGGCTTCCTCTTCTGTGAGGACTTCTGGCTTTCAGACTGCTCTGCCATGTTCTCCAGTTCAGTTGGCAACCTCCTTCTCCCACTGCTGCTAACTGTGAGTGTTGGGCTCAGGCAGGCTTTCCAGAAACTTCTTAATTAGCTGCACCTGCCAGGGTTGCCACTCCCTGTTTGGGTGGGGGAGGGGGAGCCACCTCATTGGCTGAATCGCCTATTCCCGAATCGGCTTTTACCGATTCGGTAATATCCAATTCGGTAAAATCCGATTCGGTATTATCCGATTCGGTAAAAGCCGATTCGGTTCAATCAATGCATTCCTATGGGCTTTTTCGCCATGGGTGTGTTTTCATGGCTACGAATCTATGATTGCCGAATCGGATTTTACCGAATCGGCTTTTACCGAATCGGTATTCGCCGATTCGGGAATATCCGATTCGGTGGTAGCCGATTCAGTGATTTCCGATTCGTTGTTGGCCGATTCGGTACTTTCCGATTCGGACCGAGCAGAATCGGAACGTACCGAATCTCATTACCGATGCCGACCGATTCGGTATTCATTCGGTTTTTTTTCCCTACATCTCGTTTTCCGATTTCAGAATACCGATTCGGCCCGCCTCGGTATTTTGAAATCGGAAAATCGCGTTTACCTACATCGGGCCCTAAGTTACTTACCAAAGCCATTTGCCGGTACCACATTGTTGCTCTTCAAAATAAATATTATTGCTTGAAGCTAAATCGGTTTATGTCAGCGTGCATGAGTGCATGATGCCTATCTAACTGTGTGAAGAAAAGCACCTACAATTGTAGACATAACTTAAGTATATAGGCACCACTTGAGGACACAGAGCTTGACATGAGCATTGGTACATTTGTCAAAATCAACCAAATGTGCCATTATTCTGCTTATGCACCTTCAGCTAATGAAGGTGCTCTCAGCTGGTCTTCAGCGGGACCCTCTCCTGCAGTGTGATGAGGTGGGAGAGGTGTATTTTGGTGTCAAAGATATCTTTCCCTAGCGTCAAAGGCCTCCATATAAGACCAGCAGTGGACATTCTCTTAGAGATTATGCTATTTTAGCTCTTCATATGTAACTTGTAAATTGATACTTGTATAGCGCACTGCTCACCCGCAAGGGTCTCAAGGCGCTTGTATGAATACCGCTGTGGAACCCATCCTGGCTTTCCCTGTGAGGCATCCACTCCTGGGCACCCCCAAGATGGAGGCCAAGCATCCTTAGCATTGTGGGGGCCGTTGTGGAGATTAACCAAGCTATTGCCCATAGTTGCAGAGTGGGACTCCATGATTGGAATAGGCACCGAGGCGAGAATTATCAGGTCCGTGGAATTTTTGAGCCCAAGGCCCGCCGAGGCGGGAAATTGAACCCTGGTCCCGGGATAGACCTCTGCATCAGGGTCTGCCGCTCTAATCATTGAGCCACACTTCTCCACAACCTCCACGGCAGTGTTTGTTCTGGGGAAATCATGCCAGATTTACAGGTGTGCTTTGTGGCTGAGCTGAGTTCTGTGCCCCCAATCGGGCTAGCTGAGTGCTCCTGTCAAGAACCCTCCGGCCACAAACTCCACGTCCCCTAGAAAAAAGTTAGGGGCTGTCTCTGTTCTCTTCTCAGCCATTTTGGGAACAGTCCTAGATGGCACAACAGCAGGATGGAATTTGATGTTTTTCTGACCTTTGGTTGGTTCAGGAATGGAACTTTATAAACTCTACATTGTTCACTTCTGAGTTAGATTTTTTCCCAATAGTACCCATTGAGCAGCCTGTTAACATGTTGCACAGAATTATGAAGCCTAGCAAAAACTGTTGATGAAAAGGTGAGGAGGTTTGGAGCAGTCCTTAATTCATTAAGGGACCACAAGACAAGCCTCAACAAGTGCCTGACTCACTTGTTAACATACTTTGAAATTTTACACCTAGTAGCTACTTCTAGATGCACAGTAGGGGTAACATACTCCGTGCGTCTAAAAGAAAAGGGGTATATTACGCACACAAATCACAGTTGGACTGAACATGTACTACATGGCTATTCATGCTGGGTTTTAACCTGGTCATGACTGGCTGATGCATCATCCTGAATCAAATAATTGTATGTTAGGATGTTACTCTTGAATTTCATCATTGGCTCAACTCTGTCCTCCACATTAATGCAACAAGCAGATGTCGATCAGGAGATGTATGAAGCCATAAGTTGGTTATGTACACCCAGACCTGATGCATGGGCACTGGGCAAGCTTTAAGTATGATTTAGGAAAATTGTTTTTTATTTTTTAATTTTTATTGTTATTTATGGTATTTGTACATATACATAGAGTGCACTGGGATATTTTCATATGGGTAACCATCCTGTGCGGTACAAGGTAAGTGGTACATGGTAAATATTTCGGATGACAACCCTTTGCTGGTTATACAATAGTGGTAGGATGTGAATAGTGTAGGAGAAGAGGAATGTGTGAATAAGTAAAGAGAGAGAGAAATTACAGGGCCGATCCGACAGCATCAGTGAGCGTATCGGTTGTAGCATATAATCCATTGGTTGATAGTTCGATCATTTGTTAAGGTTTTAGGGTGGGTCAAATGGGGTCAGGCTCTTGTCCAGTGATTCCCATAGGCTCCTGGAGGAGGTTTTCCAGGGTGAGTATCTTATCGCTAGGGAGTCGTCTCCTCTTAGGTAGTTGATCCAGTTGCGCCATCCCCTGTATGAGGCTTTAGAGGTGTCCTTCCAGTTCGTGAGTACTAACTTGACTGCAGCAGTTAGGAAAAGGTCCAATAGTTCTCTTTCTCCCTCTGTGGGGAGTTCCGTTCGGATGAAAACCATGGTGATCAGGGCAAAGTCTCTTATTATTTTACAGTTGAGCACCTTATCTATGAAGTCACATACCTTCCCCCAAAACCCATTGTGTGTCGGGCACAGAAAAATGAGGTGTTTTAGGACCCCCTTGGCTGCATTGCAGTTCCAGCATGTGGGGCTGTCTCTGGGATCCTAGTTTGTGTAGGCGGTCTGGGGTCCAGAATGTTTTATGTAGTAGCCACAGTTTGGTCTGTGCAAGCACTGGGGTGATCTTATTACGTGTGGGGGATATCCATAGGGTGTTCCACTCCCGGTCATTCAATGGGGGTGTATGCATGCTGCCGTTCCAATACTTTTTCGTTTTGTCATTGATACTAGATTTTTGTGTGCTGAGGGTTTTTTACAAGAGTGAAACCTGGTGTCCCAGTTTGTTTATGCTGGATACATATTGAAAGATTGATGGCCGGGTGTTTGTTATTTTGGATTTTGTCATAGCTGTTTTGGGGCTAGATGTAGGTAAAAATGTTTTACTGATTCTAAAATACCAAATTTCACCGATTCGGTATTTTAGAATCAGTAAAACCTATGCAGGTAATTATTCTGTATTTTTATCGAATCGTTAACATTCAGTAATTACCGAATCGGTATTTACAGATTCGGTAATTGCCATTCATTCCTATGGGCCTTGAGGCCCATAGGAATGAATGTCAATTACCGAATCTGTAAATACCGATTCGGTACATTTGTGAAATAGTCAAGGGTGGCAGGGTGTCACTTTCACACCCTGTTGCACCCCTGATTAGTGCTTGTGTGCCAGGTGGCACACATACATGCCCTAAGGGCATGTATTTGTGCCACATGACACAGGTGTAAATGCACATATTTGCATTTACATAGGAATTCGTTATTTACCACCAACTAATAGTTGGTGGTAAATAACCAATCCTTAAAGCCCTGTAGCACTGTTTACAGTGCTACCTACATTACAAAATACAGATTTGGTAATTTTACCGAATCGGTAATTTTACCGAATCGGTAAATTTACCTAATCGGTAAAATTACTGATTCGGTAAAATTACAGAATCTGTATTTTTTCATGCCCTACATCTAAGTATCCAAATACCGGTTGATAGCAGCTGAAAATCGGTATTTTCGGCTGTTACCGACCGGTATTTGGATACCTACATCTGGCCCTTGATCTTTAGAAATCTGTAGAGGTCTGAGTCTTCGAGTTGGTGGGAGGCTTTTAGGTTTGCGAACGTCAGCGGCGTGGAATCCGCTTCCAGCTGACAGGGGTGTGAGATGCCCTTCTCTATCCAGTTCTCGAACTTGAGCTTTTTCCCTTTGTATTTTATGGCGCTATTTGCCCATAGTGATTCAGCTTTAGAGCCCTTAATGCTAACCTCCATTTTTTTGTCTAGCTTCAGTAGCGCTATCTTAGTGTTCTTCAATATTGTGTTGTTTGCAAGGGGGTGTGTATTGGCCGTGAGAAGGGCTAGTGGGTTCAGGTTTTTTAATATTGCCTTTTCTAACTGTAGCCAAACTGATGACTATCCTGTCGACTGCTCGATCCATTGTGTGCCCTGCTTGGCTAGGATGGCAAGTTGAAAGGTTGTGAAGTCAGTTGTATTTACCCCTCCCTGACTTTGGGGCCTTCTCAGTTTCTTCAAGCTTATCCTAGCCTTTTTGTGTCCCGCCAGAGAAATCTGTTTCGTCGACTTCCGTGCAGCCTTTGATCTTGTGGACAGGGAACAGCTGTGGTCAACACTAGCAGGGTATGAACTACAGGATGACCTGCTGGTCCTTGTCCAAGCATTACATACAGAAAATTGGGCACAGATAATATTGGACACGGATGGAGGACTGACCGGGAGAATCCCTATTGGGAACAGCTTAAGACAGGGGTGCGTCCTAGCCCCCTTGCTTTTCGCCCTGTTTTTAGCTGACCTACCCCAAGTATTAAGAGATGTCAGAGGGGCGAACCCGAAATTGGGAGGAAAGCACATATTGTGCCTCCTTTATGCCGATGATCTAGTAATTATGGATCAAACGGAGATAGGCCTTCAGAGAAAAGTAAATAGGTTTAAAGATTACTGTACGAGTAAAAAATTAGTGGTAAATATGGATAAGACCAAAATTGTATGTTTTGGGAGAAGGAAAGTGAAGTTCTCGTGGTATCTTGGCACAACTTTGCTTGAGAGGGTGACCAACTATAGATATTTGGGAATGTGGTTCTCAGGTAACTTGAAATGGCACACACACCTGCAAGCATTAAAAATAAGGGCACTGGCGTCGGTCAAAGGCCTAAAAAGCTTTAATAACACCTATGGTGAACGGTCAGATAGACCGGTCTTAAAAGCCTACCAAGCAATGGTCCCCCCACAATTTCTGTATGGAGCCGAGGTTATTTATCTCAGTGGCAAGACCTCCTGGGATAGAGAGGAGGGAAATATATTAAAAAGCTTATTCGCTCTGCCAAAATCCTCTATGGTGCAGGCAGCACGACTGGAGCTGGGAATAACCTCCTGGGCTATTACAGCTTGTATGAGCCTTGTACGCTTCTGGCAGCGGTTGGGAGTAGGGGAAATTGCTAAAATCTCCCAATGGGCTAAGGAGGAAATTACCATTAGTGAGCTCCCCTGGGCAAAAGAGGTGAGAGCCTCAATATGCAAGGCTTATGGGGTGTTAGATTTGAAGGTACGCTTGCCACAAGACCCCATAATATTTGGGAAAAAAGAATTAAAGACTCAAGGGGTCAATATGTCCCGTAGTTATGATCGGGAATACCTTGCTCAAAAGACCTCGGTAGCACACATGAAAGGGGCTTGGGAGAGCAGTCAACACTTCCCTTACGTGGATCGGTTACCCAGCCATGGTCTGAGGCGAGAAGTCCTGAAAATGCGAATTGGCATAAACCCAGGCTATGCAAATAACGGGGTTCGAAACCTAATGATAGGAAGTAATGGGAAATGCACCTGCACTTTAGGAACCACCTGCGATATTTTACATATTTTATTAGATTGTATGAGATTTTTAGACTTTCGAAAGGAGTTTTTATGTCCGATTTTTAAAAAATATAAGATTACGCACAGAATGCAAGCTGCCACTCTTTTGGTGGAAATGGAGAATTTAGATATAGCCTGTGCGTTGGGGAAATATATGAATAAAGTTAGGCTTTTCCTCAAATGCGCAGAAGAACATGTATAGTGTAGCCCTTATCTTTGAATAAAGGTAGAGATACTAAGGGGCAATAGTAGTAAAAATTGCATTCTGAAGAAGGTATATATAGGAAAATGTTAGCGATTTTAACAAATAAATGTTATAATACTCCGTTTTAAAAGGAACAAGAGAAGTTAATTTTCATGTATCTCGAGGTGTAATTGTGGTTTTAATATTATCCTGTTATGCTGCTGCTCTTTTTCTTGTTGAATATTGCCATGTTTTGCTGCTGTCCTTTCTCTTATCACAGAATGTGGAATGTACTTTTAAGGTTTTAACAAATCAAATAAAGTTTTGTTTGACTGACTGACTGACTGACTGACAAAAATCTGGTGCACATTTTATCTAATTTTTGGTGGAATTCGTCTGAGAGGAAGATTGGGAGCATGCGCGTAAGGTAGTTTACTAGGGGGGTGATCATCATTTTTATTGTTTCCATTCTCCTCCACCAGGTCGTAAATTTGGGTGACCAGGCCTCTAATTGCCTCTTAATTTTGTCTTGTATGAGTTTCTCATTGTGTCTTAGGGTGGAAATCAGGTCTGTGCTGAAGTAGATACCCAGGTATTTGATGTGGCCTGTCTGCCACGTGAATCCTGAGGATCCCAGAACCTCTCTAGCGCAGTGGATATTTAGCGGTTTACATTCTGATTTATCGTTATTGAGTTTGTACCCCAATAGCTCTGCATAGTCATTGATTGTGGACATAAGCGCTTCTATCGAGGTCTTTGGTTGCTGTGTCATTATTAGTATATCGTCTGCATAGGCTGCCACTTTTACTGTAGTTTGACCGATGCACACCCCCTTTATTTTCTCAATAATTTTTATATCTTGGATTAGATGTTCTAGGGCTAAGAGGAAAAGCGCGGGTGAGAGCGGGTAGCCTTGTCTCATTCCTTGTTGAAGGGTAAATGGTTCAGAGAGTGCCCTGTTTATTGTGATGCTCGCAGTCGGTGATTGTTACAGGGCCATTGTCATCTTAACGTAGCCTTCTCCTAGGTTAAAGATATGCATGCATTGCTCTAGGAATGCCCATGAAACTTTATTGAAGGCTTTCTCTGCATCTAGTGCAATGGTTACCGCTTGGAGTGGACTCTGCGAGGCTTGTTCAAGAACGTGGCATAGAAGGCGTGTGTTTTCACTGGCCATTCTGCCTTTCATGAAGCCCACCTGGGTGTTGCTTATAAGCTTTGGAAGTACCTTGTTCAATCTTGCCGCTAGGATTTTTGTGTAAATTTTGCAATCTACATTGATAAGGGAGATTGGTCTATAGTCTTTTGGTAACTGGGGGTCCTTACCTTCTTTAGGTATTACTGTTATAGTCGCTACTGTCATGGATGTTGGTATTTTCCCTGTGGCCTCTGTGTGATTAAAGGCCCTTTCCATGATTGGGGCCAGTTGAGGGAGGAAGAATTTGTAAAAGTCTGCTGTGTATCCGTCCGGGCCGGGGGCTTCGTTCTTTTTTAGGGACCTGACTGCCATTTCTGTCTCCGTGGCGTTGATGTCTAGTCCAAGATAAGTGCTGTCTGTGCTATCAAGTCTCTGTAGGCCCAGTCTTTCTAGATATTTTTTGCATATTTCATTGTCTAACTTCTTGTCGTTCTTATACAGGTCTGTGTAGAATTGTCTAAAGGTTCTAAGGATGTTTTGTTGTCCGTGTCGGTGATCGATGTGATTGACCTCTGGTTGTGTTTGTATTTCAAGTATGATGCTAGGAGTTTCCCTGCTCTGTTGAATTCGCATAAGCTTAGGGCTTTACATCTGTTGAACCAAAGCCCAGCCCTCTCACTGATGACTTTGTTGTACTCGTATTTGTGGGCCATTAACTTATGAAGGGCAGTGTCTTCATCGTTGTCTTTTAGGAGCTCAAGCTCTAGATCTCTGCCTCCAGTTCTGTTAGTCTTAAATTTGCCCTCTTATTTAGTCTAGCCTATATGTCAAATAATTTCCCCCCTGATTGTGGCTTTTAAAGTGTCCCACGATGTGTCTACGTTAACTTCGCCGTTATCATTATTGGTTATGTACTCGGTTAGGGCATCTACCACTTCTTTTTTGTGGCCCGGGTCTGTGGTAGTGTTACTTCTGAATCTCTATCTTCTGGGGGTAGCCTCATTGTGAGAGCCAGCCAATTATAGGCTAATTGCTGAGTGGTCTGAGACTAATCTCGGTTCGATTGAGGCCTCTTCTATCATGTGTGTATGAACCCCTGAGATTAGGATGTAGTCTATTCTTGTGTGTGATTTGTGTGGGTTTGAGTCGAAAGTGTAGTCTCTCGTGGTTGGGTGTAGCAGCCTCCATGCGTCTTTGAGGTTATTTTTTGCACATATGTTGTGGAGTGCTATGTGGGAGAATTTGGGGTGGTACTGGCATAGGGATTGTCTTTCTAACAGAGGGTCTAATGGCATGTTGATGTCACCTGCTACTATTAGTAGTTCATTTTGTGGTACTTTGGATAGGGCTTCTGCTACTTCTTTCCATTAAGGGAGGTCATCTGAGTTAGGGCCGTACAGATTTGCCACGTGAAGTTAGTCAGTCCCTCTTGTGATATTAGTCAGCAGTAGTTTGCCTTCTTTGTCGTGTGTGTGTGAGTTTATCGAGAGTCTGGAGTTTTTGGAGATGAGCGTCATGACGCTTCCTCTCTTTTTAGTCGTGGGAGAGCACACCGATTGCGCAATCCATTTCGCCCTGACTAATTTGTAGCTTTCCTCATCAAGTTTTTTTTCCTGCAATAGGACAATGTCGCTCTTGGACGTAGGTAGGTACTCTACTATCTTCCTGCGCTTGATGGGGTGGTTCAGGCCCTTAACATTTAGCGAGGTTATTTTGAGGTCTGTGGCGAGCGAGATAGAGTTATTGTCAGCCATTGTCTAGGGGATGAACTGGCTGTTTTCTGTGCCCGACCCACAAGAAGGTACTGCCCTGCGTGGTCACCTGGTTCAGGATATGCACGAGTTGGAATAAGTAAAGCATGGCAAATACACACCCATAGATCAAGACTAGGTATGTGTGAAATTTGTGTCATTTGCTTATGCATGGTTATGCAAAAGTATGGCAAAATTATGTGATATTACCTGTAATTACACAAAAAGCAAATCTGCCATTTCGAGCTATATTTTAGTGCGAAATGGGTCTTCACATCAAATTTTGGTGGTAGGATGTATTTAACCAAAAGCCTTGTTAACCAAAAGCATTGTGAACAACATCCACCTTCATTTTGTTCTTGGGCGTTTGTGGTAAATTGGCCATAATCATGTAAAATGGCATAATGGCACTGGAGCAAGACTCCAGGATGGCCAATTTTCCTACTATGATGTCTTGTATAAGCTCTGTTATCTCTTTGTTGAAGCGCAATAGCAAGACATCTAAAAGAGGTGGGAAATATAAGGAGAAAGGTACTCCACAGCATCCAATGTAGTAAGGGCATGGATGAATGAATTATTGCTCCTCTTTATTTACATTTCTTCATATTTGAATATACACATATTCAGAGTTTATATCAGGGGTTATATAGTGAAATGTGTAATAATGCATGCCCCTCATCATGATGATATGCCTTAAGTGAACATTTCGGTCTTGCATCTGTTTTCTGTACTCACCACGTAAAAATGCAGTCACTTAGTGAATGACGTTGAAGCTGTCATGTGCTGAACTATGGTGGCATACACATGTGTGAAGTGGTTCTTCGTATTGCAGACAGCTCTCCCCAGAATGCAATATAAGCTTTGTCAATTGCAATGATGTGTGCAGTTTTTAAGGGTGGCTGATTTGATATCTGTGTGCAGTGGATGGCCCCTAGAGCACAGAAGAAATAAGTAATTGCATGGAAGTGCCTTGCCATCCATTGCCTACTCTGCAGTGGCAGAGTTGATGTCTTGCAGCACTTGAGTAATGAGGCAGTATCTGGTCCAGTCAGAGGAGTTGACATGCTTATGAAATTCTGCATACCCTTGCATTGTTCACTGGCACTGCAGACCAGACTTTGACCATTGATCAATGACATTTCATGAATTCATGCGCTACACCTTGACACTAGACAATGACACTTTCCAATGATACTGTCAACCAATATTGCCTGACAGGACATACGATGTGACATAAGGACTTTCAGTCTCATTTAGTTTTCACATTTTGCTGACTGTTGCAAAGCAAAGATTATATTAAATAGTTTTTTGCTAATAGTTTACAAATCTTTTGAAAACAAAACTGTATAAGATATTTAAATGTCACACCTGAATATTTAGAAATACAAATACATAATAATACAAACACCAATTTCCATAATCTGTCCCACAATTCCATTTAAACGCCTCATTCAAGCTAACTTTGATATAAATAGCATTACCTACTGGATGCTCAGTAGGTAGTTATAGTTAGGACCTAGTTTCCATCGGAAGAGTGCTTTTTTAATTTGCCTTTAACTTTGGCATCGTTTGACAAAGCTTCGTGAAATTTTCGAAACTAGTGTGATGCTCACACCAGCTGCTGTCTGCTGAACGAAATTAACCAAAGTTGGTAGAAAGGTATCTGTCGGTCCAGAAAGCGACCTTCTTGTAAATTGGCATAAATCTATTGAGTAGTTTTTGTGATATTAAGAGAAAAGCCTATTTGTATATTTAGGGATGCAGATCCTCTGAGGATCCAAAAGTCCTCGTGCTGAAATCCGATTTGCTGCCAACACTTAAAACCAGAAAGTGTTGGCTGCCAGCTTGGGACTAGGCTTGAGCCAAGTCCCACAAAAAAGTTCTACAAAATGAGAAGGGGGAAGGGTACAAATATCCTGACCCCCCTATGCCTCTTGGGGGGTCCTAGAGGGACAGGGCAAAAAAAATATTTGTTTAAAAAAAAGTTTGGGCGGGAGCCATGCATTAGCTACGGCTCATGCCAAAATATTTTTTTAAAAGAAGTGTGGGCTCCTGCGCTTCTTTTCTAAAAGTCCCCAAGGTGAGCCAAGTCCCAGGGGAATTAAAGGAGGGGGGTACATGGGCCCTCACTCCTGTATTATAAATACTCAGGTGACCGCCACCCCTGGGGCTTTTGTGAAAATAAAGGGGTTCCACTCTGCCCCCCCCCCGGTTCCCGGGAGCCACCACCTCCGCAGAGCTAAATCAAATGTAATGGGGGACTGCGCAGAACCTTCAGACCCTGGGGACCACCACCTCCCCGGGGCCAAAGTAACTTTCAAAGTAGAAGGGGGGTCGCAAAGCCACTCTCTCAGGCGTTTTTGGCCCCAGGGAATGCTACCTCCATGGCGCTGGCCCTACTAAAGGAAAGGAAGGGGGCATGCAGCCACCCTCCTGGAGCCATAGATGACCCTGGGGCCCACCATCCACCAGTCATATTGCAAATCTCGCAATGCCCTGGGGTGTCCACCCACCGGAACATAGATGTTTGCCAGGCCACAGCAAATACTCCACTTCCAGCAAGCGAGAGTGGAGAAATGCTCTCGCTTGTGGGAAGCAGAGCATTCGTCCGTTTCCCTTCCCGCTGACAAGCAAGCAGGGAAACAGACGAATTGCTGTCAGACACAGGGAGCTGCATGTTTAGCAGCTCCTTTATGTCTGAATGCAATGCCATCTCCTGCAGGAGGCATTCAGCTGGCAGGGACTGCGGGGGCCTTCAGACTCTCCCCATGGTCCCAATACATATAGATCAAAAGGCCAGGACCCGGGGGATGGGGTCCTCAGGGTGCAAATTGGTCTTGGGAGGGCTGGCCATGCAACCCCCTCCCCATTTGTAAATGGCTGGGCCCCAGGAGATGGGATCCCTGGGTCTGAAATAGGCCCAGGGAAGGGAGCTGCGTGCTCCCTCCACTATCACTAATAAATCGTTTTAAAAGCCGGGCCCCAGGAGATGGGCTGCATGGCCACCCTCCCCCAGCGCAGAACGGCTGGGCCTTGGGGTTACCTGGGGCAAAATCAGGCTGGGGAGGGGACCATGCAGCCTCCCTCCCCTATTATTTTTTTTTAAAAGACTGGGCCCTAGGGGATGTGGTCCCTTGGTCTCAATTGGGCCCAGGGAGGGGGGCTGTGTGGTCAAAATCAAACCGGGGAGGGAAGCCACGTGATTCCTCCCCTAGTGTTTCTTTTTTCAAACCTTCGCCCAATAGGATGTCACCGGAGGCCATGCCCCCTTTCTCAACCACTATGTAAAGGAGCCTTCTGCTGCTCAACTGGTTGGGGGATGAAGTCCCATTGGCTTAAGAGGGTTCTTGGGGGCCAACAACCCTTCCTGTTACCTCCAGTAAGTTCCTTACAGGGGGATTGATGAGAAATCGTCGAAGGCCCGTCCCCGTTCTCAATTGCTCTGTGAATGCACCCACTCACTCCTCAATAGAGCCACTCACACACCCAGTCACTCACATAGCAACTCACACAGCCAGTCACTCCCCAACACAGCCACTCCCACAGCAATACACTCACCCATACAGCTGCCCACACAGGCTTCTTAACCATTTACATCTCACCCACTCTCTCACACATCCATACAACCTCCCTAAAGAGCCACTCACTCACCCATACAAGTGCTTACTCACACACTAACTCTCACTCACACCCACACAACCAATTACATACCCATTCACACATCCATACACACACTCCCATATCTGCTCACTCAGCCATACAGTCATTCACACAGACACTCACTCTAAAATAAAACCATTTACACCCCAACTCACTTAACCAATAACTCACTCACCTTTACAGCCTCTTACACATCCAGTCATTTACTCATATAGCCATTCAGACACCAAATCATTCCATCATGCAGTCACTCAGTCACTCACACAGCCACGGACACACCCTCTCACTCACCTACACAGCTTCTCACATATCTACTAATATACCTATAGAGCCACTGATACACCCATACAGCCACTCAAATACCCGCAAAACCACTGACACACTCACTCACACACCCATACAACCACTCAGATACCCACTCACACACCCATGCAACCACTGACACAATCACTCACACACCTACAGACCTAGTCAGAAATCCACTCACTCACCCACAGAGTCACTCATGCGTTACTCACATACCCATACAGCCACTGACACACCCACTAATGCACCCATACAGCTACTCACACACCAACAAAATCACTCACCCATGCAATCGCTCACTCACACACCCATACAACCACTTAAATACCCATTCACACATCCATACAAGCACTCCCATATCTGCTCACTCATGTATACTGTAATTCAGACACTCACTCTCCAATACATCTATTCAGACACCAACTCATTTAACCAAACATGTTTAACCAAACATTCACTCAAATAGCCATTCACTAACCCATATGTGCATTTACTCGGACACCGATAGAGCCACTGACATACCTACTAGCACACTCCACATGTCGAAGATGCCGAATGTTGTCCCCAGTGGCCACCAGTCCTTAACCGCATCGCTGCTGCGGTGATTTTTGTGCTGTGCTGCATTTTTCTAATTACCGTGATACATGACGAGCTCAGCTCGTCATCAGCACACGCCACCCGTGGCTGATGACGAGCTGAGCTCGTCATCAGCCTCGAAGGGGTTAAGGGAAGGTGCACTCCCGGCGGCGAAGACACCACCTATAAATCATGCTCCGGCCTGTATTCCTTTTGCAGGAAGCACTCTTGTGCTGACAACGGGCCCCAAGCACAGCCTGCCTCACAGGTACAGAAACGTTTCTTCATTGATACCTTTCACAGCTCCACACAACTCTGGCCTGACATGTTTTGTAGTTCATTCTTTCTCAAAGGCTCGTAGTGCAGAGAAGAACCATGCACATTACCACGCTGTTTCTCTACATTTCCTTTATTGCACGACCCCTATTGGCTGATTTACATAGGACTGCGCATTTAATGCTGGGAGATGCAGTCCCGGTAAGGTCCGTGTAATTTGCTGCTGAATATTTATAGGCTGCATATGAGCCTCAGTCCAAAAAATGTTCCCTCATCCTTTGCCAGACACTCCACATGTCGAGGATGCTGAATGCTGTCCCCGGTGGCCCCCAGTCATTAAGGGGTGGTGCACTCTGGGAGGCGAGGACACAGCCTATAAATCATGGTCCGGCCTGGCATGCCATCGCTCATGCTGACATTCACTCAAATAGCCATTCACTAACCCATACATGCATTTACTCACACACCGATAGAGCCACTGACATACCTACTAGCACACCCATACAGCCACTCACACACCCAAAAAATCACACCCATACAATCACTCACTCATATATCCCATTCACACATCGGTACAAGCCCTCCCATATCTGCTCACTCATGTATACTGTAATTCAGACACTCACTCTCCAATACAACCATTCAGACGCCAACTCATTTAACCAAACATCCACTCAAACAGGTACTAACCCATACAGCCACTTACACACCCAGTCACTTACTCATATAGCCATTCAGACACCCACAAACTTACTCATACAGTCACTCACGCACTGACTCACTCACCCTTACAGCCACTGATACACCAACTCACACAGCCATGAGGCTTCTCAAACTCCCACAAAACCACTCATACACTCACTAACTCACCCACACAACCATTCAGATACCCACCCACACACCCATGTAACCAGTGACACAACCACTCACACACCTACAGACCTAGTCAGAAATCCACTTACTTACCCAACGTTTCAGAACTTGCATACAACTCACTTCAGCTGTTGTATGGAAATTTTTGGGGTGATATGTTATGCAGGTGCTGAGAAAAAAGGTGGGGGTCCCAAAACACATTGTTCCTAAGCAATTTCCCATAGTTTGAGTTTAAGTTTGAGTTTAAAACATTTATAGAGCGCACGTTCACCTGGCGGTTTCATGGCACTGTATAGTACAGAACCCAGAGAACAAAGAAATCAGGGGAGAAACAGAACAGAACAATTACAGTGGAAAGGCTTGTGCAAAGAGAAAAGTTTTTAACGCCTTTCGGAAATGTGAATATTGAGTAGAAGATCTGAGGTGGACGGGGAGAGAGTTCCAAAAGGCGGGGGCAAGTGTGGAAAATTTCGTGCCCCCCCACTTTTTACGCCTAAAGTGGGGAACTACCAGCAGATATTGGGAGGATGAGCGCAGCTCCCTGACAGGGGCGTAAACTTTAACTTCCGAAGAAATGAAAGCAGGGGCTGCGCCAACCCGTGCCTGAAAAGTGATACAGCCCATCTTGAACTGAGCTCGTTCTCGGATAGGGAGCCAGTGCAAGGACTTGAGGAGAGGGTTGACATGGTAGGACTTGGCCAGATTATAAACCAGGCGAGCGGCCTGGTTTTGAACCAGCTGTAGTCGCAGCAGACTGTAGGCGGGCATGCCACAGTATAGTGCATTGCCATAATCGAGGCGAGAGATTACCATCGCCAGGACTATGTGTTTTAAAGCAGAAAATGAAAAGAAACGGGAAACTTTACGGATGGTGCGGAGTGAAAGAAAGGAAGAGGACACCACTAAACTGACCTGGGAGTGCAGAGTGAGTTGGTCGTTCAACTTAATCCCAAGGGTTTTCACAGAAGAGGATGGAGAAGGGGGGGGGGACCCAGGGAGGGGGGCCAAAAGAGAGAGGTCCAGGGACTGGAGCAACCACCTGTCAAAACCAGCTCAGTTTTGTCTGGGTTTAACTTCAGGTGGTTGTAATTCATCCAGTCCCGGATAAAAATCATAACAGACTGGAACTTAAGCATGTAGTCAGGGGATGGGGACAAATTAAAAATAAGCTGAAGGTCGTCCGCATAATTGTAGACGGAGACCTCCATTTGCTGAAGGGCAAAAATAAGAGGGGCGATATGCAAGTTAAATAAAAGGGGGGAGAGGGAAGAGCCCTGAGGGACCCCGCATTGTACCTTCCGGAAGTCCGCCGAAAAGTCACCCAGGCGCACTGCCTGGGTGCGGTCCCTCAGGAAGGAGGACAGCCAGACTAAGGCCGAACCTCCAACCCCCACCGCCCTGACACTGGAGAGTAAGATGGAATAGTCAACCGTGTCAAAGGCAGCGAAGAGGTCAAGAAGGACCAGGGCCTTGGGATGGTTAGTGTCCATACCCTCCCTGAGGTTGTAAAGGACCGATAACACCACGAACTCCGTAGAGTGTGCGGGGCGAAAACCAGCCTGACTGGGGGCTAAACTGCCGTTCTCCTCCACAAAAGTACTGAGCGCTCTGGTCACATGGCGCTCCAGTACCTTCCCCAAATAAGGCAACAAGGAAATGGGGCGATAGTTGACAAGAGCGGAGGGGTCAGCGCTAGGTTTTTTAAGGATGGGGACAATGATGGCCGATTTAAGTGGTTGAATAACAATGCCCTGAGTCAGTGAGCTGTTAAGAAAATTAAGAGGGGGCTGCACACAAACCGAGTAAATGTGCTTGAGGATGTGGGCAGGGCAGATGTCTAAAGGGGAACCTGATTTGACCATAGGAAGGAGAGAAAGAAAAGACTCTTCCGTCAAGAGGGGGAACGAATCAAGACGTGCCCCGACTGACGGACACTCGGAGTCAACAAAGGAAGAAGGGGGGGAGGGATATTGTCTTTAATGTTGGAAATTTTGTCCAGAAAATAAGTATTGAGGGAATCACATAGGTCCTGGGAATTGGAGAGTTTTAGGGTAACTCTGTCGGAAAAAGCGAGATTATGTACAAGAGAGAAAGTTTCTCTAGGCTGATTTTCGGCTGCCAAAATTTTTGAGGAGAAATAAGCAGTCTTAGCCGCCAAAATAGATTTTTTGTACTGAGAAAGGAGGATGACATACTGGGTTTTGAGGTTAGGGCAATAACCTCGCCTCCAGACCCGCTCAGCGTGGCGCACAGTTAATTTTATGGCCTTTAATTCCGCATTGAACCAACGGTTCGCGTCGTTCGCATGCCTGGCAGACACCCGCCTGAGGGGAGCGACCGAATCGTAGCCTGTCAGGAGCCAGGAGTTAATGGAATCAGCTTGTGCGGAGAACGACAGACCGTGAAGATTAGGACTAGAAGCAAAGAGTGTGGCAGACAGAGAAGCCACATCCACCCGGTTCCAAGAGCGCGCCCAGATGTTTTTGAGAAGGGGGGGCTTGGTGACTGGACTAAGGTGAAGGGAAAAGGAAATCAAGAAGTGATCGGACCATGTGCAGGGGGAAATAGACAAGGAAGCTACTGGACAATTAAGGGACCAAACCTGATCAAGGATATGACCCTGAATGTGAGTGGGGGAATGAACGTGGGAGTCAAAATTGAGGGAACGAAGAGTATCCGAGAATTCTTTGGAAGTGGAGCATTCTGTGGGGTCTGAAGGCCAAAAGTTAAAATCTCCTAATACCAAGATAGAGGAGTTGTTTACCGCTAAAGTGGCCAGCAAATCTTGGAATTCAGGGAGAAAATGTTGAGAAGGTTGAGGCGGCCGATACATAAGCAAGCAGGTGAGTGGAACTCTGAAAAACGGGGAACGGACAACTAAAAAGTCTGATAATCCAATAGAGGAGGAAGTTAGAGGCTGAAAGGAAAAGTCTGTACGGGCGATCAAAGCAACGCCGCCGCCAGACTTGCCGGAGGGTCGGTCGGCGCGCAGAGCATAATATGAGGCAGGAAGGGCAGCCAAGAGGGAAGGGGTTTGAATCCCTTGCAGATCTGAAAAATCTCATGGTGAAATCTAATTGCCAGCTATCTTGGGACTATGACTCGTCCAGGTACCAAGAACTAATGACGAAAAAAACAGTAAGTGGGCAGGGTAGGAATACCCTGATGCCCCAGGCCTGGAGGTGGGGTCCCACATGGACACTGTTGAGGGTCAAATACAAATGTTATGTGAAATCGCAGAGGATACGTGAATCTGTGGCAAAATTGAAAAAGAAATGCAGGCTCCCCTGTTCATTTTTTGCAAAATCCCTGGGTGGGCCAGATCCAGAGGTTAAATACCTTTTATGTTAAGGGGGAGGTGGAGGACGTGGCCCCCCTCTCCATGCTGATTTTTGCTCCAAGAACTTCTACTTCCCCGAGGCCTGGAGCCTTCCAAAATGAAGGGTAGGGGAGCAAGTGGCCCCCATCCGTCATCGATTTCAGCCCCAGGGACTGCTCCATCAGGACACAACCATTAATAATAAAAGGTGAGGGGAGCCTCCCCAGTCCATTTTCAGCCCCAGGGACCACAACCCCCAGTGCCAGGTCATGTAAGGTGTTGAAAGGGGATGCTGTGGGGGATGTATGTCGTTACAACGCATACTTTTACAAGGCATACCTTTACAATGCATTTTTTACACCGCAACATCCATTACAACGCATTCCATTACAACGCATGCCATTACAACTAATTCTTTGAAACTACCTTTACAACGCATTCCACTACAACGCATTCTACATTTACAACGCATACCATTACAACGCATACCATTACATTGCATGTATGGTAAGTATTGGATAGTGTAGGGGTAAAAATTACTATTCTAACTCCAGGGGGGTGCAACAGTAGGGTAAGTGTTGGATAGTGTAGGGGTAAAAATTACTATTCTAACTCCAGGGGGTGCAACAGTAGGGTGAGTGTTGGATAGTGTAAGTATGCGTTGTAATGGTATGCGTTGTAATGACTGCATTGTAAGGGCATGCGTTGTAGTGGTATGCGTTGTAGTGAAATGCGTTGTAATAGTGCATTGTAATGGCATGTGTTGTAATGGATGTTGCGTTGTAAAAGATTAGTTGTAAAGGTAATGCGTTGCAAAAGTTGCGTTGTTAGTGTTGTTTCCCTGCTGTGGGACCCCCTCCTGGACTGATTTTGGTCCTGGGTACCACATCCAGCCATTCCCTTGCTGTGATCGGCCCCAGGAACCCCATCCTCCAAGGCCCGGCCATACAGTGGAAAGGTAGGGGATCCACGCAACTCCCCTCCCAAAGCCAATAATGGCCCTGAGGACCCAATCCCCCAGGGTCTGGCTCTAGCTATATCCCATGGCTCTCAGCCCTGGGACATGGCGGCTTGCATACCCGCACTAATGCAGGCAGGGAAACCTCTGTTTGCTCTTGCTTGGCAGGAGCAATTTAAAGCTCCCACCAAGAGAGAGCAAACAGTAAGTCCACTCCCAGTGGGAGTGAGTAGAAAAAATGCTCATTGTGAAGCAGGCAGGGAAACAGATGAAAAAATTGCTCCCACATGCAGGGAGCAGCATTATTTGCTGCTCCTTGTGTGCAGGAGCAAGGCCAGCACCAACTGGCGGAAGGAAGTCAGCTAGGGCCAAGAAGGCATTGGGTTCCCCCTGGACCCCAAAAAAGAGGCAGTGGCTGCCCTGGGTGGGCTCCAGGGCACCCATCATTGACTGGCAAGGTCACTTGGGATAGGGTCCCCAGGGCCAAAATCAGTCTGAGGAGGAGGCAGCATGACCCCCTCCCCCTTTAAGTATGGGACAGGACATGGAACCGGAGTCCCCAGGGCCCTTATTGGCCTGTGTCCACCACCCCTTTAATGGTTGTCCAGGCCACAGGTGACAGGGTCACTGGGATTGGAACTAGCCTAATAATAAATGATTAGGCCCCTTGTATGAGGTCCCAGGGTATACATTGGACTGGGAAGGGGGCCACATGCCCCCTCCCCCTTATTTATGATGTCCTGGCCCTGGCAGATGGGATACTTGGGGCCAAAATTGGTCCAGGGAGGGGGGCTGTGTACCCCCTCACCATTTATTACATGGATGGGAACCGGTGGATGGGATCCCTGGGTCCAAAATCGGCCCAGCAGGGGGGTTGTGTGTCCCCTCCTGGGTTGCCTGAATTTGGAGAGTAGGTCACATAACTCACACCCTTACCATGTACTGCTAATTACCCCACATGTTATATCTCTAATGACATTGCCTATGAAATAATTATTAATATAACTGCAACAATTGCAGTAAAATTATTGATGATAAAACAGTGCATGGCGGGGTTACAAGTTACAGCTACCTTAGGGCACGAGTTATAGTTTCTTGAGATAATTCTAACTATAACTGCTGGATTGCCATGGTTTTATATTTATTAGAAAGCTGTTTACCTAGATATATGTTGATATGTGTGCACTGTCACTTTATAATCATACATGAGGCTTCATGATGATTTTTGGATGTTTTTGCTGCCTAAAACCTCTTAACACAAACATTTTACAGCACTAAGCACTTTGTTTTGTAGCACTTTAGGGCACATTGCAATGCATAAAGCACTAGCACTTTAAAGCAACTTATAGGGATTTAAAATCGACTTATCAGACTGACCTGTGGAGTTTTTACATGCTACCACAATGAATATTTATGAATCATAATGGTTAGATATCTGTTGGTATATTGGTAGGGTCTAAGTATTAATGAGCAGTGTCTGCATGTACTCATAAAAACAACAGGCTCGTAAAAAATTATCAGGAAGGACGTCGATACGTATTTGCATTGTAGAGATCCTATGGATGTGTGACTCAGGTATTTTAATATGAGCATGAAACAGGTTTTAGATCAAAACAGAATCATACTACTTGAGATCATTTACACATTGAAGTAATAATAGATATGTTAAACTGAAAGTATTGTCTTTTTAATTAACAATAGCACCACAATTTATTAATTGTTAGCATGTAATCGATAGTCTGTTTTTTTGTGGTGTGTATTGCACTGCCCAATCCCGCACTGGTGTTTTGCAGTCACTATATAAAGAGAACGAATGAGCCTGTGGCTCATGTGATCAAGACCGCTTTTGAGTGGTCGAACATGTCATGCTAGGCACTGGCCTGGAGTAGACTATGTGCTAAACTTTGTTCTGAAATAAAGCACCTTAATATTTAACAACAAACGCCTGGTGGTCTGTACCTATGAGGTCTCATCAAGGATATGTGGTGTGCCAGGATTGTGCTTATATATATATATATCATGCTCTGGCCTGGATTCCCTTTGCAAGAAGCACTCTTGTGCTGACAACGGGCCCCAAGCACAGCCCGCCTCACAGGTACAGAAACGTTTCTTCACTGATACCTTCCAGAGCTCCACACAACTCTGGCCTGACGTGTTTCGAAGTTCATTCTTTCTCAAAGGCTCGTAGTGCAGAGAAGAACCATGCACATTACCACGCTGTTTCTCGGCATTTCCTTTATTGCGCGCCCCCTATGAGCTGCTTTACATAAGACTGCGCAGTTAATGTTAGGAGATGCAGTCCCGGTAAAGTCCGTGCAATTTGGTGTTGAATATTTATTGGCCGCATTTGAGCCTCAGTCCAAAAAATGTTCCCTCATCTTTTGCCAGACACTCCACATGTCGATGATGCTGAATGCTGACCCCAGTGGCCCCAAGTCCTTAAGGGGTGGTGCACTCTGGGAGGTGAGGACACCGCCTATAAATCATGGTCCGGCCTGGCATGCCATCGCTCCAGCTGATGGTGGTCTGACAATCCCTTGCGGGGTGTCCAGTTCAAGTCCAGGACCAAGTCCCACACTCTCACTATTCAAGTATGGGGGTTCCACCAAATCCTAGTGAGATTCTTGGCTCTTAGACTTAGGCTCTTAGGCTTAGGCTCTTTTGCAGACGTGTGGCTCAATGGTTAGAGCGGCAGACCCTGATGCATAGAGGTCTGGCCCGGGACCAGGGTTCAATTCCCCGCCTCGGTGGGTCTTGGGCTCAAAAATTCCACGGATCTGATAATTCTCGCCTCGGTGCCTATTCCAATCATGGAGTCCCACTCTGCAACTCTGGGCAATAGCTTGCTTAATCTCTACAACGGCCCCCACAACGCTAAGGATGCCTGGCCTCCACCTTGGGGGTGCCCAGGAGTGGACGCCTCACAGGGAAAGCCAGGATGGGTTCCACAGCGGTATTCGTACAAGCGCCTTGAGACCCTTGCGGGTGAGTAGTGCGCTATACAAGTATCAATTTACATTTACACCTACTCACATGCTAGGTACACTTAAGTACATCTAGACAGGCATCTTAGGAGTACACACTTTTTTTATAAGTGCATTTCATATCCATGTATGTGTTAATGACTATTGCAAAATGGTCGAACAATAGAAGAACATTGGTACAGTAAATTCTTATTGCAAACACGCTCAACTGTTTCTTCTGTGTATCTCTCTGAGAGCAAAAGAAGCAAGCACGAGGAACTGAGTGAAAATAGTATATCGTTTGGGGACGCTTTTAGGAATAATCCTTACACCAGAAGGCTCCTAAGACATTGCTGAGCCCTTACCTTGCTTTCAGCCTGGGAGGACTACCCTCACACTACTGGGCTGCTGGGCTGTCACGGACGACGCCATTGATGGAGGACTACGTTACCCAGTATCCCCTATCGGTGCCAGCTACCAGCATCATCTGCAAGCGCCAGCAGGTGCTTAAAAACCTCAGGGGACTCCCGTAGCGCGGGACGCTTGTAGGAATAATCCTTACACCAGAAGGCTCCTTAGACGTCGCGGAACCCTTACCTTGTAAATGTAAATTGATACTTGTATGGCTTACTACTCACCACCAAGGGTCTCAAGGCGCTTGTACGAATACTGCTGCGGAACCCGTCCTAGCTTTCCCAGTGAGGCATCCACTCCTGGGCACCCCCAAGGTGGAGGCCAGGCATCCTTAGCGTTGTGGGGGCCGTTGTGGAGATTAAGCAAGCTATTGCCCAGAGTTGCAGAGTGGGACTCCATGATTGGAATACGCACCGAGGCGAGAATTATCAGGTCCGTGGAATTTTTGAGCCCAAGACCCACCGAGGCGGGGAATTGAACCCTGGTCCCGGGCTAGACCTCTGAATCAGGGTCTGCCGCTCTAACCATTGAGCCACACTTCTCCACCTTGGGGCACCGCCTTGCTTTCAGTCCCGGAGGACTGCTACCCTCACACTGCTGGGCCGCTGGGCTGTAATGGACGACGCCATTGATCGAGGACTACGTTACCCAGCATCAACTATCGGCTCCAGCTACCGGCATCATCTGCAAGCGCCATCAGGCACTTAAAAACGTCTGGGGACTCCCGCAGCGTGGGACGCGCGCGGGCGTGCCCGGGCCAAGGGCGGGCCCGTCCCGGGCCCACCAGAGGCCGGAAGAGGCCGGGCTGGGCAACCCCTCTGACATTTGCGATTTGGGACTAAACTGAAAGGTACTGTGGCAGTGGCCATTTTATTACTTGACATTTATGAAAGCACCTTAACACAATTGCAGTTTGCACAGTACAACTCCTATTTCGCTGCTATCTTGTCTGGACTTCGCACTCTACACTTTTTATCGCGGCATCCTGTTGTGCTCACCAAGCGTGTACGCTTGGTTCACCCTGAGTCCAACCGTCCTTTATTTTGTTTTTAGGAATTGTAATTCTGGTTACGTTTATAGGGCTTTGAAGGTTTAAAGGGTTTTTGTACATTCAAGGGCTTTCGACAAGAGAGAGGGCACAATTATTATTTATCCAGACTAAAAGGGCTGTACATTTTTAACGCAAAGGTGCTGCTAGCTATCGAGGAGAGAAATATGGGGAAAAGGAAGCAGGCTGAGAGCCAGATACCTAAAGCACCTAGCAAACATATAAATATAAACATGACACTAATAAACTACTTAACAGGGGCAGTTGGAGATATTGAGCGACAGATTACCAGTGTTGAGGAAACAATTATTAACGATTCTGTAATTCTCCATCCTCCCCAACAACAAGATCAGGCGAGCAAATCGAGCAGCGATGCCAATGGCATAAAAGTGGTAGGGAAAGAGACATTAATTCATGTTACTTGTGCACAATCCAATAATGGATGTGTACAGTAAATCCCTGACATTATCCTAAATGTCTCCCTACGAAGTAATCAAATATCTCCCCAGAAGAAAAGCTGTAAATCGCCAAAGTCATTGGTAATTAATAACCCCAGTAGAGACACTGCAATAGTACACCAGGCCCTTGCCCATACCCCTGAATTCTCTAAGACCCAGACAAGAAAGGTTAAACAGGATAGGACAGGGGGGCAGGAGCAAAACACAAAGGGACCAGGCCCCCTTGAGGGACAAGAAATTGGCAACCGATACACAAAGCAAATGAGCAGAAGTCTGTAAAGCTATAAAAGACCTGAAAGAATCTGTGATTCAATCCATCAACACCATTGGTCTAAGATTGGATTAAATCGAACTCAGCATAGGGACACTCTTGGGGACAAACCATAACAACACATTATGCAAGGATGTGGCAAACCTGTACCCTTCGGTTGGATCTTTTCTCCCAGCTAGGCCCAACAGAGAATCTATCACAACCGCAAATAAAATTGCCCAGGAGGGTAGAGGGAGGGGTGAGCACCAGGATCAGCGATCCAACGTTCTGAACCCCCACCCGATAAAAGCTATACCCAGAGGGAAGTGCGTGTAGGGCCAAACGCAAAAGATAGAGAGTACGAGAAGCTTAGGGTAGAACTAAGGGGTGGTGTAAAAAGAAACAAGGGGGGTAATAATGTTTATGGAGAGAAACACAATGCTCAAATATTAAATCTGCCCCCAGCGGCAACACCATAAACAATTATCTTAGTTAATGCCCCGCAACTCCCTACTGCAACTGTGGAAAATTTGCCCGCACTAAGAAATAAGACTATCAATTGGCTGGGAAACAGGACAGGTCTAACAAATGCCCTTTTCAAAGAATTTAAGATGGTGAGGAGGGTGGCATGGGTGGGCAAGGGCACCAAATTATACGAAGGAGACTGTATAGTTAGGGAAGTTCTTTAAAGAATGCACAATTTAAATTTACCAAACTCTGGCATCCAAGTGCGCCCGTTGGGGTTCTTTTATCAACCCCACTTTGCCAATAACCCAGTGTGCCATGACGAACTCGGGTGGAATCAAGACGGGCCATGTTATAGAGTGGCCATGTCAAATAGTTTTGACCCCCTTACCTCCTTAGACGAGAATGATTGACATCCAATCGATAGGGGTCAATATTTACACTGTAACATTCCTAATATGGATACTGTGGTGGATACCCCACTACAGAGCCTAGCCTTAGAGGCACGGACGGAAGAAATTGCAGGTACCCCAAGTAATTTCAATGTTCCAGGAGGTGGTAACACGATCCTAACTGAAAATCAAACAGGTTCTTGTAGAATTCTTTTTTGAAACGTGGCAGGTCTAAGGAATAAGGTTAATGACCAAGCTTGGTTGACTTTCATTAATAACAATGATGTTTTGTGTCTCCAAGAGACCTGGTCGACAGAAAGTACCCATATAAACGGGTATAAGACATTTCATACCCCTGCCATTCAATCATCTAGTGGTAGGCCCAAAGGAGGGCTATGTGTGTACATTTCCAACCTATTGGCCACATGTAGAAGTAAGATGGTTAGCTCAGAAATCTTTTTCCAGACAGTTTTAGTACAGTTAGATTGTAACTATACCCTGTTCCTTGTCAATTTTTACAATAATATCGAAACTGGGCATCTGGGCGCCACATTATAGAAGTTAGGTAAAGATATCGCCTATTCCTATAACCTGGAAATTATACCTATTTGGGGCGGGGACTTCAATATAAACTTGTGTCCAGCGCCGGGAACTCGGAAGTGTGTTTTAACTCTGAATGGCGATGACCCATCATTCCACTTTCAACACACCATCAAGGCGAATTGCTTAATGAAGTTATGTTTAAGAATGATCTGGGATTTTCAAACCGTCTGTGCATGCCCGCTGTGGATTTTGGTTATACATTTATAGGGAGAGGTGCTAACACTACTATTGATTTTATTATCATTCCAAATCGATCTGCTGGCCTCATGAAAGCTTATGACAAACACCATAACGCTATGAGTGACCACTTGGCCCTGAGTGTGAACATAACAGTCCCAAGCTGGGTGTCGAAGAGAAATGGCAACAAATTAGCATGGTTACAGGACATTGCATTGGGAAGGAAGAATGGGTATGCTGTACGCTGGGTTAGCAGGGACCCAAAGAAATTGAGCACAGAAATAGTGGCTAAGGCATTAGAACCCATCTTAATATGCTTAAGTGATAGCCCTACGCATGACGAGGTCTTAACTGCTTTTAATAATATCACGGGGATTGTCGGAATTATCCTGTCAAAGAATCTAAAGGTTTGTCTAAAACAACGAAAGGGTGGTTTGACAAAAATTGCACGTTAAGTTCGAAAAATCTAAAAACTGCTTTACAGTGCGAAGTGAGAGATACAACTAAGATAAGAGCATGCAGGAAAACGTATAATGAAGCAAGGAAATACAGGATCTTAGAACTGAAAGAAAAGGCATGGAACGATCTCAGTGAAGCTGCTGAGTCCAATGATAGTGTGTAATTCTGGGCAGCAGTAAATGCACCTTTTCTTGTGAATACAATTGATGCACCAGCCATCGAGCTAGCGATATGTGAACAGACTTGGATACATTTTTTCTCTAGCGAATACGCAAAACAGAAGCCCATGAGGGTACTCATGAGAGGCAAGAGCTAATGAATGCTGATCAATCATTTATTATAATATATAAACTTTATACCTCGTTATTGCTAGTAAGAGTGGAAAGGCAGCCGGTCCCGACAATATACCGATCGACCTCTACAAGTCAAACTTGGAGGTCTGGGGTCCCATTTTAACCAGGGTACTGCAAGGATGCTGCAAGAGAGGATTTATCAAAACATGGACCGAATCTATTATAGTCCCCATTTTTAAAAAAGGGCGATCGAGACAATCCTGCCAGCTACCGTCCAATATCTCTGTTGGACTCTTTGATGAAGGTGGCAGGCAGGATTGTCCTAGATCGATTGCAGGGATGGACCGAAGAAAACAAGGTTTTAAGCGATGTCCAATATGGCTTTAGGGCCGGTCTAGGTACACACGAGCAGATTTTGAATTTAAGCATTTTAATTCGTAAATATTCTAAGGCAAAATCTGGGCAGTTCTATTTGGCTTTTGTAGACCTCCCTTTGCTTTTGATTGCGTAGACCACGAAAAGCTATGGGGGGTGCTAAAGGAACTAAAAGTTGATCCTGTTTTAATTCAATTTTTAAATCATTTATATGCTGGGACCACTGCAAAGGTCCGCTATGGAAGCATGGGCGAGTGCACTGCCCCATTTAAAATAGAACAAGGCGTAAGGCAGGGCTGTGTGTTGGCACCACTCCTGTTCTCTCTATATACTACCGCCTTGGAGCAGGACTTGGTGTCACATACTAGGGATACACCATATGTAAACTGCCGTCCGATCGCACCCCTCCTTTACGCCGACGACACTGTCCTCATGGCTCGCCGCCAAGTCGGTTTACAGAGGGCACTTTCTTTTTACTCCATCTTTATGGAAAGGCTTGGCCTGAGATTGAATGCTAAGAAAAGCTTTGTAATGTCCTGTGGGACAATGAAAAACAAGATAAGAAAATTCCAGGCGGGGGGGAGCGACGTTGAAACCACCCACTCATTTAGCTATTTGGGCATCCTTTTTGAAAGGACAGGTTCTTAGGTACCAGCCATTAAGGCTAGGAATTTACTATATATAAAGTCTATAGCGGCCCTCTTAAATTTTTTGAAAAAAAATGGGAAAAAGGCCTTTGGAAATCATGCTAAAGATTTATCGCGAAAATTGCGTGAGCATAGCTCTTTACAGGGTGCAATCTGGGGATTCCAAGACTGTACCCAAATCCAGCGCACAGGAAATGCTTTTTTGAGGTCCCTCTTAAGCGTTCCAAACAGTGCACCAGTTTCCAATTTCCATTCTGAGCTGGGAGTTACCCATATTTCTGACCTGATTAGGGCCCAGGCAGTTTTTTTATGGCACAGAATCTGGACTACAGAGAGTGCCGCCCTTAACAGGGATATAACAAAGTACGATTCATGTGGTTTTATTCTGTAAGTTTTATTCCACTGAAAGGCAAAGATGGTTAAAGCCTCTTCTAAAACAGGGAGGTTGGAGGCAATGTCGTCCTGCTTTTATTTATTTACAGATGTTGGATAGTTTTTATTGTATTGGCTCCATGGCGGGATTCCTAAAGAATGTAACAAGGACCAGGAAAGTAAACAACCAGTGAATTCCGGCAAGAGTCTAACAGATAATCTCTCCAAAGGAAGAATCATATGTTTATAAGTATAGAATGAATTTACTAGTATAATTAAGTGGATTATTGTATATAGATGTATTTTTATTGTATTATTAGAAGATGTACTTTTTCTCTTACTGTATGTATGTTTTTATGATTTTGTTACCTGAAATCGAATAAAGCTCGTTTTGATTGATTGAGTATATTGTTTCCACGCGTCTGAGGTTCTTATGTTCTGAGATTGCCAAAAACAAATCTCTCTGTAAAAGGAGATTCTAGTGGCACTGCGAGCTAGCTAATGTGAAAACATAGGCTGACATATTCGGTGGGGGTGTACAGAGTCAGTTTTCCACCAAGCCCAGAGTATATGTTATCCGTTGACAGCGTAGGTCCTGCATGAATTGGTACTATCGGAGCTACACTACAACACATGGCCCTGTTATGAATCGCAAAATACCCCAATATAGGCCTGGGTAGTCTCCTAACCTTTCACCTACATTTACCCTGCCATTGTACTACAAAACGGTTTTTAGTGCTGACCTTTTACCTACTTACGTGCTGAATAAATGTCATGCAGTTTTCTTTGAAAAACTAGCCTCATTTATTTATGCATGAGAATTCTCACAATCACAGCAGGATTACCATTTTCTGCATAATAACTGTGTATAAAGTTCATCCTCGGCCGATATGACACAGCAAGGTAGAACCCCTGAGGGTACCTGTTGAATATATAAGCACCACATGTCTACGCAGCAAGGGAGAGGAGAAAAAGACTTCCATGCTGACACCCTGACAAAAGACGCTGAGGTTCCTGCACGCAGACACTCCAGCACGCAGTGGTCTGACATCCCTCGCGGGGTGTCCATCTCGAGACCAAAGATGGGGTCCTTCATTTTCTTCCTTCAGGTATTGGGTTTGGCTTTATCCTAGGGGAGATTCTTGGCTATACACCTACATACATGCTAGGTGCATTTAGGTACATCTAGTTATGGTTAGCATCGTAGGAGTATGCATTATTACCGTCATGTATTTGTATGTCTGCATATATCCATTATTTTAGCACTATGGTAGAATTTGGCCATCTATTTACTCTATTAGTGCTTATAACCATATAAATCATGTTTCTGTCTTGTGGTTGTTGCACCATACCTATTTTACACTAGAATGATACTGGTTCAATAAATGCTTATTGAAAATATCCCCATTGTTTATTCTGTGTATCTCTCAGAGGCAAAGTGAGCACAAGTGACTAAGAGAGAAGTACAATACTGTTGCCCCGACCCCTTAGGGGCAGGGTTGTCATGTTCGATAGTTGCCAGAAACTATTTGCTCACTGGTAAGAAAGGTTCAAAGTGGTAATGTGAGCTAGCTGGTATACAGGTGAACATATCCGGTGGGGGTGTCTGGAATCAGTCTGAACACCACTTCCACAGTTTATGTTGTCTAAACGCACAGATTCTATATAGATTTATAGGACCTACATGACATGGCACAGCCAACGTTGGTTTGGTTCCTATTTAATGGTCAAATCTGTAAAGTTGAGTTGTGCTTTTCTCAGAGACCCCCACTCACATCTACCCTGAAATATATGGAGTGGGAAGGGAAAAGTCAGCCGCAGCTGAGTAGGCATATCCTACATGTTGGCTGTAACTTTGTGCATAAAACATTATCTCACTTTCCTTGAAACTCTTTCAACAATGTTTGTCAAAGAGAAAGCTATGTCTATTGCAAATGTAGAGGGTGCTGGGGAGCTGGAAGGTAGTAGAAACATTTCAGAAAATGTCAGAAATGTACTTACTTTTGAAACTAGCAGAATATGGAGGCCCAGCATTAGGTGGGACTATAATATTCATGATTGAGGCACCCAAGTCATTCAGGATGGAGGTGTTCTACTCATGGGTCAAATGCCCACCTACAGATGGATGCACAAAACATACAATTCCTACATTCCGGATGAGACACCGGATCAATACTGTCCATATGAGTACATTGAAGGTCCACTGAGTTACCGGAAGCATATAAATTTGTTTAAACGTGCCCTCCCACACACCACAGAAAAAGTAAGACTCAGTCCTCTCAGCAGAGATGGAGCGACTTTGCCGGTCCTGGCAGCTTACATAACATATCCAGACATTGATACACTGCCAATAGCAGACTTATGTCCACTTCACAAAGAAATAATAAAACTTTACAGAAACTTGACACAGTTTGTTATGAGAACACTCACACTTTAATCTACAAGGGTTACACGAGCAGTGCAACTACAAGGAACTGTAACTAAGCTCACCCCACAAAAGCTGAACGCGGTTATGGGTAGAATGCCCACTAAACATGAGCAAATGCCATTCTGAATAGCACAGGAAATTACACTGTTAGAGGCAGTATTTCCACACACAGGCCAACAAGAAAAACATAGAATTCTGACAATTTGCTTGCCAATGGGGATAGTTACCCGATAGATGATTTTATCTCTTGGGGTACAGGTTTTACTGCCATCTCTACCAGAGCTCATGGTATCCTTTTAATAGCAGTGATACCAGAAGTATTAAGACTAATACAGAATGAGTATGGAGCAGAACATGCTCTAAACCTGGGGATGAAATTATTAGGCAATTTTTCCCAGGCATCAACAATTTTGTTGGCAAACATAAAAGATGAGGCAGCAGCATTGGCTATACACCAACGCCTATGAAAATGCACTCTTGCACAACAGGAGCAAGAATTACCTAAAATTATCGAAGATACATATGCCGAATTAGGTTGAGATAATTTGAGAGCTAGAGCCACAAAACCACAAGTAATGGGTAGTCCTGAACAGGATAACTTCAAGCAAGTACCTGATTCTTCTAAAAAGAAATGTGATAATACATGACAGAAAAATAGAAAGAATAGATCACAACAATCTAGGGGTTCGTATTCTCAACAGGAGCCTTCCGAAGGGAGGTGATACCTTAGAAATCACGATAGCATTAAAATAAACTGACAGGTATCAGGATACTAATACACGTTCCTCTCATCCCTTACTTCGGACTATAATATCAAAAAAGAAGGTAAACCAAAATCTAAACCTCAATTTAAAAAGAAGAAAGTAGCTGGCCTTGAAATAAGAATGCCCAGGCTACTGAGGACTCAACCTCTGAATGTGGAATGGGCTCTGACGATGCTAGACAGTGCAGCAGAAGTAACAATAACTCACAAGAAACCTAAAGGAATTTCTGGTGTCAGCGACATTGAATGAATATATCACGGTGGAAACACCTGATACTAGGGTAAGTGTCCCACACAAGTTACATGAAATAGCACTTCATATGGAGGGGGACATACCTAGGAAGGTTAAAGGTATCTTTTGGGAGAACCTGACCTTTGGATACGACATTATTTTATCAGAAAAAGATTTTGTCCGCCTGAGTTTATTACGGATTGCCCAAAGGGAGAAACAGTAATTTTACCAGCTTTTTCTGACCTCGTTCCAGTATCTTTAAAATATTCATATGCGCAGGAGTGGGCAGTAGCACCTGCTCCTGCATTATACCGCAATAGGGTGGAATGCTGAGTCACCTCACCATGTAATCCCAGTGAAAACGACTCCAATTCCACAGAGACAATACCCAATTAAACAAGATGTGAAACACGTCTGGGAGATCTTCGATCAACTTGAATACCAAGGTATAATAGAGAATTGCACCTCTTCCATAAATAATCCCTTGTTTCCAGTCATGAAACCCGATAACAGTATAAATTGCATACAAATCTCATTTGCACACCAACGCGGAGATGCGCTTTGCATCCATGTAAAAGATACTAATGGCAGTACAGACTGCTGTAGTGAGAGGGAACACTGGCTCTGGGGAAACAAAGAATTGTTGTAACTCCGGTACCAGCCTTAGAGGCTGTCACAAATGCTAGCGTTCCAAATGCAAAAGCACTGCACCCACGATTAATACAATGGGCTAATGCTCTCACTGCAACAGATGCAGACTACAAGTTTGCTCCTACATTAGAAATTCAAGCATTTCTGCAGTATGAACAACAATATCCTTTCCCAAATGAAATTATGCCTCTAGATCAGTATGAATACATTATTTACACTGATGGATCTGCTCAGCCTGCCATAGACAGTAACAGCAATACAGCGCAGCATTTGCGATTGTAAAGGGTTGTATGCGGGACGGCAAGTTCCCTCCTAGCAATACACAGACGCAGTCTCAAGGATATTTGATAGCTCAGCTGGAGAACTGAGAGCACTAGTGCTGGCACTAAAAAATATAGATCGTGAATTCCCCACACTTATTGTGTGCAATTCGTTTTATTGTGCCCAGCCATACAATGAATATCTTCACTTTTGGGGCAAAAATATTTTTAAAGATTCAAAAGGTTGCACAGTGAAGCATAAACTGCTTTGGGAACAAGTGGCCGAAATGAAAAAAGGTTTGCCGTGGACTCATGTGATCCATACACTGAGTCATCAACGTGTTGGCGTGCACATTGAAGGGAATTCATCGGCTGATGAAGCCGTCAAGGCAACTGTGCGAACTGCTGCCGTAGCTGCAAGCGGTACAAAAGGGGGGTGGTGATGGACAGAGCTGCAATCACTCATTCTCGCATGAGGATAGATGGACAGACAATGGTAGCTGTCATCATTGCTTCACGCGAAAACAGCTCAAATACTCCTACAAGTTTGATGCACAAAATATTCTGTATGCTCAAATTCCAGGAGTGGGGATAGAGTAATACCAAACATGGATTGCAAATTAGGTTTAATTCTAGCTGCGCACAAGGGTCTGGGTTCAGCACATGCAGGGATTACTGCAACAGTTTCACTATTGAAACAAAGCTATTGGTGGCCAGGTTTCACAAAACAGACAAAAGCATTTTTCCATAAGTGTGACATCTGTCAGCAGATGAAGGGATCCACCATAACATGCCCCCGCAAACATCACTTTTAATATCAGTCAGACCTCTCACTTGTGTCTATTTGGACCACTGCAGCCCCTTACAATCTGATGGGGCTTAAAAGTACATCTTGGCGGCAGTGGATTCATGGTCTAGATTCTTGTGGGTTTTGCCTCAGTGCTTGACAGACACCCGAACTGTTATAAAGGATTTGCGGGTCTTTATATAGGAACTTCCGCAATAGGCACATTACATTCTGACCGTGGACCCGCGTTTAGCTGTAATGAAATTAAAGTATCTGGTTTATGGTACCACGTAAAGTGCTGTGCGTCCAGCGCTGGAAGCGTAACTTCGTTCTAGCTCATGTTCTCTCTTCAAGTCTATGGTACTTGGGCAGACCATGTTGCTGATCTGCACACCAAAATTTAAACATTGATTAAACTTCGTTAAATACGGAAGAACGGTGTGCACTTGTCCATTCACTACGTATGCAGTATGATGTGTTTAGGGCACTTTTCTTGGCCTGAATGGACCAGGACATGTTTTTGCATAATGTGACTCATAGGTAATTAAAATCCTTAACTATTTCTAGGGGGATGCCATCACAGGTAATAGAGCCATAAAAGACCTATGGGAGCTGATGGACATAAATGTAGTTTTAGCGTGAATAATCACCAACCCTTGTTCATGATAAAACTCCCCAAATCTATTGACCAAATGTTTTGAGTCTTCTCAGGGTCTTAGAAATTAAGAGCATATCATCAGCAAATAGGAGCAGGGGGATCTTCCTGCCGCCAACTTGGGTGCATCACTCATGCAGCCCTCCAGGAAAGCAACCACATTTTTTTGATATATGGAAAACAGTTTGGGGAGAGAACACTCCTCTGGCTTATGCCCTTGTGTATTGCAATTTTGTCTCTTTGTTTGTCCTTGGGGTCCCAGCGGACCTATGCATATGTGTCCTTGTGTAATTGCCTAATAATGTCCAAGGAGGTAGTGGTATCTCGCTGGCTTTTAGGACTTTTGACAATCTGGGAAGGGCACCAGGTCAAAAGCAGTCTTCGGGTCCATGAAGACCAAATATAGATGCGATTTTTTGAGTTGGGCGGTCTTCCAATAAATAGATGCGAACCTAAAGACCTTATCAATATTACTCATGTGGCTTCTAGAACCCACTTGTCGGTAGGATAAAGCCCTGTGGTCTTCAATCTATTTCTCCATCTGGTACAGAATCTGCCTACTAAAGACTTTTTGGGCTTTATCAATAAGACTGATTGTTAGACATGGCTTTTCCAGCGGGTTTATCCCCAGGCTTTTTGGCCTTCTGCTATTGACCTTGTTTTTGTTGGTTTTAGGACTCAGGGCACTTCACCACTGCTGTTCAGTGCTAAAGTGCAAATGCTCTCTGTGCAAATTGTTATTATGGATTGGTGTTTCCATGATTGGCTGATTTGATTTACTACTAAGTCCCTAGTACTGTGCGTAGTGTGTGATCAGGGCCTGTAAACCAAATGCTGCTAGTGGGCCTGCAGTACTGATTGTGCCACCCATACAAGCAGCCCTGTAAAAGGTTCTCAGACCTGCCACTGGCGTGTCTGCACTCTGTTTTTATTGCCATGTCGACCTGGCAAGTGTACCGACTTGCCAGGCCCTAACCTTCCCTTTTATTACATGTGAGTGAACCCTAAGGTAGGCCCAAGGTACCCATGTGGGCAGGGTGCAGTGTCTGTGAAAGGTAGGACATGTTTTGTTGTGTGTGACATGTCATGATAGTGAACTATGTAGTTTCTTACAATTGAAAGGCTATCTGTCCCATAGGATAGAGTGGGAGTTTATTTATAACATCTTATAACTATAACTTCCCATTGGGACAAGATAGGAAGGGGAAGATTAGTATGCCTGAATTCAGAATATAAAAATGCATCTTTTAATAAGGATGATTTTTACATTCTGTGTTTGAAAATACCCATTTTAAAAAAGTAGATATTTTCTTGCTTAGCCATACTGTGTGCCTCTGCTGGGTTGTAGATCGACGGTCTGGCTTTAGAGTGACAGTGGCTGGGGATGTGCATTCCCTGTAGACAGCCACTGGGGGGTTGAGGTGTGTCCTGATTTTCATGGATGAGTCAAGGCCGGGCTGAATAGACCTGGGCTGCATTTAGAGTAGGGAGAGGAGATTTCTTTCAACTGAATGGGCCTGGTCTGCCTTACACAATGTTGTCTCTACCTCTTGGGGGAAGCTGGACCAGAAAGGACAGACTGGTTTTGACTGATCACATAGCCTCTCTGCCACCAGAGAACAAAGGAAAATGTTGTGTAAATATTGGGGCCCAGACCCCAGAACTTGAGAATACTTCTGGACTAAAGAGGAACCTCTGCGAAGGAGATGAGCTGGAAAAGCTGATGGAGAAGTACTGCCCCTTTGCTGTGTGCTGTCTTGGGCTGGCCTGCAGTGGTTATTTCTGCCAAGGAGAAAACAAATACTTTGCTGTCAGTTGTGTATCCTGCTTGAAGAAGATCTCCAAGGGCTTGAAGTAGAGCTTGCCTCCTGTTCTAAAGTCTCAGGGACACAAAGACTTCACCACCAGTTCCTCCAAAACACACTGGCTGGGAGTTCTGACCTGTCAAGAGGTGCCTGTTCCTGTGTTGGGCCTCTGGAGGTTGTTCCTGCTGCTAGGCGCTGAGAAAAGAGAAGCAACTAAAGAAGCATGACGCATCCACACCTGTTTCTGATGCAATACCTCTGTGCTAAAAGAATTTCCATGCATCGCTATTGTGTCGTTGAAGAAACTGACACAGTGCCTGCCCGTGGCTGAAGAAATCACTGCACACTGAGTCTCATGCATCGATCTTCGAAGTCTGAGATCACCGCACTGACTCGATGCAGGCCTGCTGTGCGACTGCAAGAACCTATGCATCATGGGACAGCGGATGGAGAGATAAATGCAGTACAGTTGCCGCTGCCACATCGAGAATCGATGCATTCCCGAATCTCCACGCATCACACCAGGGCGCCAAGTCTACAGCAATGCTGGGGGCAAGGTAAGAAACCGACGCATCACCCCCCCTGCCTGGCCTTAAATAACTGATGTATCACCTCCCCTGGAGCAAGGAACCGATGTATCACCTTCCATGTGCATAAGGAACTGATGCATCACCTTCCCTGCAGCTATTTTTGCTTATGATTTTGATACATCCAGGGTACATTGTGTTCAAAGTGTTGCATCTATGGTTTGCTATATGGTGGACTTTTGTGGTTTTGGTCTTGTTTGGTTTAGATAAAGATTACTTATTTTTGTGAACTGGTGTGTTGTCCATTTGTAGTGTTTTCACTGTATTGCTGTATGTGTGCACACATGCTTTACACACTGCCTCTGGGATAAGCCTGTCTGCTCGTGCAAAGCTACCAATGGGGTGCACAGGGGTTATTTTAGAAATGTATCCCCCTTTCCCTGATTAGGAAGAAGGTTACCTGCTTTTACAAAGGTGCAAACCATTGCCTATTAGACACCCCCATTTCTAACACTGATGGGTCTGTAGTTTGCAGGGGAGGGAAACAACCTTTACAACGCAACTTTTACAACACACTACCATTACAACTAAACTTTTACAATGCAACATCCATTACATCGCATGCCATTACAACGCAACCATTACAACGCATGACACTACAACGCATACCACTACAACACATGTCATTACAATGCAGTCATTACAACGCATACCATTACAACGCATACCATCACAACGCATAGTACCCTTACACTATCCAACACTTACCCTACTGTTGCACCCCCTGGAGTTAGATTAGTAATTTTTACCCCTACACTATCCAACACTTACCCTACTGTTGCACCCCCTGGAGTTAGAATAGTAATTTTTACCCCTACACTATCCAACACTTACCCTACTGTTGCACCCCCCTGGAGTTAGAATAGTAATTTTTACAACTACACTATCCAATACTTACCATACATGCAATGTAATGGTATGCGTTGTATTGGCATGCGTTGTATAGGTAGTATGCGTTGTAATGGAATGCGTTGTAAAGGTAGTTTTTAAAATTTTGTTGTAATGGCATGCGTTGTAATGGAGTGCGTTGTAATGGATGTTGCGTTGTAAAAAATGTGCTGTAAAGGTATGCGTTGTAAAAGTATGCGTCATACATTCGCAGGGGAGAGTCCCTTTGTCCTTTCTTGTCTACAGGGACAATTTCTGCAGCCTTGTAGCTTTGCAGGATTTCCATCCCAGATCGTATAGTGACAGTTGACATATTTATATATTTGGCCCAACGCTTGATGTCAGTTAAAAATTAGCCCCTCAGAACCACAACAGACCCTGCAGCTTTCACTATGGACTTAATTGCCCTCACTATCTCGCTTATGCCAATAGTAATGGGGAAGGATTTTGGTCCTAGTTCAATATTCTGTTGGCTTTCCTCACCAGAAACCTTGACTGGAGATGGGCCCTAAAGGTTTAAAAAGTGTTTATAACAGGTATCTGGGTGAATAGAGTCAGCTAGACGAGTTGTATGATTATGCCCTTTGTTGGTCACCAATTGCCAACATTTCTTAGAGTCCTGTTTGGCTGTGGTATCATATAAATCACCCCAGATCAAAGAGGCCCAGCCATTCTGGGCATTATGTTGGATCTGCTTGTATTGTTTCCTGCAAGCTCTAAAAGCAGGGACATCTCCTGTCTTGAGGGCCTTCCTCGGTTCGGGTTTTGCCCAGCTGCAATTATTAGTAAACCAAGTGCAGGTTTGTTTAGGGGCACTACCTGCATAGGTGCAATTAGATGTAAAATACTCCCCCAGTGTACTAAATAGAGTGTGGTGTATTGTTGACACTGCATGAGATCTACTTTCAGTAGCATGCAGATCCTCCAGCTCAGCAGTACTTTAAGCAGCACCCTCTTCATTTTGTCCCTAAGATCAGGGTGGACAGCCTCTTTGGCCCATTTAATTCTCCTCCCCTCATTAGAGTGAGACAGATCTGAATCACGTGAGGGGAGGATTGAATGAGGGAA
>NW_028246188.1:0-4000 GCF_964263255.1 Lissotriton vulgaris | reverse complement strand
TCTCCACCTTTAGGACCCATACGGTAAAAAAAGGAAACAACAAAGAAACTTGATCTTAAAGCACACGGATTGCATCGGCTGCATCACGTTTTAAATCTCCAATCAGGAGCCGACAAGGATTGCATTTGGGCTCCCGGAATTTATGACAAACGTAAGAGACATAAAGAATACACTAAGTCAGTAGTTTATAAACCCTCCTAGTACCTTTATCTTCAGAAACATGAAATTCCCTTTTTTTAATTATAGATATCTTGAAGGTGAAAATTGTGAAACGACGAACAGTATGGATTTGAAAGCCTGAACCTTCCTTCCGTTTTCCTGCCTTCCCATTTTAATAAATACAAGATGAAGAGTAATAATAGGTAGCAGTAAGATGCTAGCAGTGAATGCTGTTTAATCAGGTGAGGTAAAGACTTAAAAATGATTAATAATTATCAATAGAGTGAATCAAAAGTACACACAGAGAAGTGCAATAATATCCTCAATATGTTAATTTGCTTCCTCCATAGTTATCACATATCATTTCTGATTTTTACGAATGAGAGGTGCCTTACTCCCTGCGACTACCCTATATCCATGTGATTTCCAATTATTTTAGGTAAGAAGATTTGATTAAGAAAAGGATACTATGATAAGGTGCAAACAGCATGTTTGAAAAATCTGTCTCTGATCTGATATCAAGCATAACCATCAAAAACTTTAGCAAGTCATTAGTACAATTTAAATCCTTATGATACTATGTACTTGCACTCACTCCCTGATAGAAACAGATTGCAGGTCACTAGTTACTACCTACTTTACACTACCAACATAATTAAGCCAGATGATAAAAACGAGATAAAATATTAAAAAGCAGTAAGCAATAGATAGAATATACCAAGGACTTTAAATTAGATTCAGAGAGATATAAGAAGCATATTTAGTTTAGGGTGACCTTTTGATGATATTTGGGTGACACACCAATCCTTATAAAGTCATAAAATGTTTACAAAGTAAATGTTAAAGATGTAAATTTGTTTTTTTCCACTTATGAAAAATGAAAGATGGAATATGTATGTTTTTTCCAACTACTCTAACAAATGTACTATGTATCATAACATAAGCCTGGCTGAATACTATGATCATGTTTTTGATAATAATTTTACTGTTTTTTTAAAAGAAAGAGCAATGCACTGTGATCTTGAATTAATTTGAATATCATTATTGTACATATCTTTTTATTTAGATAAAGCGGCTGATTACCCGTTTTCTGTCCTGACGAAGACAACTGTGCTTGTCGAAACGCGTAGACACACGACATACAGCCCCATTCTCTACAGTTAGAGAATATTATGAAAGAAATAAGAACTCCCTTTTTATATTACATGAAGTTTTCCTAAAAAATATATATATGAACTTCAGAGTAATTTGTCTATTGTGTAAATTTGCTTATTTTTATGTATATGTTTATCCTATATATTTATATTAAAGAATATTTTTTGATATCATTTCAGTCCATTGCTTAGATTATTTTTATTATAAAAATTGTGTTTTTATGAATATTGCTATTATAGTCAGCCAGCCTTTTGCTTTTCTAGCCTGCCTGGGTATTTACCTTCACAAGAAAAAATACCACTTCTATATGTGCATGTTGTCTCAGGATGGGAGGTGTGACCACAGATTGTGCATGCATGTCTGAATCGACATGTGCCGGCTGGCCTTGTACAGGAACGCTTATTAAAGTCCCAACACACACCCTTCCTTTCCCCGCTGCTTCCCCTATTCTTCCCTGGGAACTCATTACCTGATGCCGCACGAAAGGGCTTTCCCCCTCTCTGACTCTGGTTACCACTTCTAGATCTACATGTTGTCTCAGGATGGGAGGTGTGACCACAGATTGTGCATGCATGTCTGAATCGACATGTGCCGGCCGGCCTTGTACAGGAACGTTTATTAAAGTCCCAACACACACCCTTCCTTTCCCCGCCGCTTCCCCTATTCTTCCCTGGGAACTCATTCCCTGACGCCGCACGAAAGGGCTGCTGGGTCTTAGCGGGGAACACACTTGCTATGGTCGCGGGCTGGGCTTGGGCCATGCTCCCTGCGAACTGTTTATGCCACGACAGCGAGTTCACTTTGTCCCATGTTAACGACAAGTCGAACTCCTTCGCTTTCCTGAAATTAACATCATATTCTTTCCATGCGTCCCCAGTATACTGTTCGCTCCAATCCTGCTCTGATAGCAAGCCATTGCCGCATGCACATTTGGAGGGCGTTCAACAGTGATAGCCGTAAGGATGGAGAAGGCCCTGATTCAATTGCGCAGAGTTTCCTCCACCTTAAACTTCGCACACTGTACTCTCCATTCACTAGGATGCATCCATTCCTTTAGCATTTTGGCATTTTCCATTTCCCTATTGTCTAATAGCAAAGAGAAAATATATATGTACTTTCCCGCCTAAATCATTTCTTTCACCACCCGAGAAACATGTTGCGCTAAATCTTCGACGGGATCGTACCGTCCCCTAAAGGAGGCAGGGCTACCTCCTTACCATTACCGGACACCGGGGCTGGTCCTGCGTCGCTTCCATTCGGTTGAGCGGCATCCAAACTTGCAGAAGAAGGAGAAACAGAGGCCGCAGCCCCACTCGCAACTGTTCCAGCCCTAATCTTTTCCCCCATCTTGGCCGCCTCAGCGGCATGGTGTAGTGTTGAGGGCATCATACCCCCTTTCTGCAGCCAGGGATGTATAGCCGCTATCTGCGCCGTTAACTCGGGATGGATCTGAGGTTCGCAATCGGGTACTGCTGCCGGCACCACCGGCGAGGGTGGCGCCATGGGTGCCGGCACGGGAGGCAACGGAAGTGGGCCAAATGGGGCAGGCGGCGTCGGCCCGACAGGAGTGGCCCCTGTTGACAAGGCAGGAGCCGGTGCCATGGGTGCCGGGAGTACCGGCTCCGGGGTAGTGGGCATCGCCACTGGTGCATGAGCGGGTGCACCGCGCCTTGGTCTTTTGGACTTGCTCCTCTTAGGCGAGGAATCAGAATCCCCCTCCAACAAAGGTGCATCAATCTGCCGCTTGGGTCTACCACGTGGGCCTGCGATATCATCCATTCTTTCCATTGTACGAGCCTCTAAGCCATCAACCTTATTCAATCTCTTATCCATGGCATTCATCTTACGCATCTTGGCCTGCAACATCAACTCCATTTTTTACCCTTTAGCGTCCTTGGCTCCCGGCATTTTTGACTATTAATCGATTTGTTTAATGCTCGGATTCGCAACCCGTGCGCCCTGTACCTTCATGAGACGAAGGATGTGCAGGGGGCTATGAGCACCACGCAACTGCGACCGCAACACCGGTTTTCCAAGTGTTAGGGGTGACCAAACTCTAACGTAGACCCACCCGGCGGCCACACGAAGCGATGAAATGCAAGCCCCCCGCTTTCCTCTTACTGTCGATGCTTTGCGTGTCCTGTACTCTACAGATCCACTGTCCCCCGGTATACCGCGTGAACGCTTCGGTCTTTACGATCAACTCTCCGTCTGTCTGCTTCCAACGTCGCGCTACCACACACTCCTAGCAGCAATCCTTGACCTGAAAGATAAAACAGAAAATTGGGAGGCCCCGAGCGCGGGGCACGACTAGTGTGGGGAAGCGTCAGGCGACAAGAAGGGCCAACTGAGCGCTCCCCCCTCCTTTATTCCCAGGGACGCGGGGAGGGGGTGGGTCGCCCCCTCCCCTCACCCCTCAACGCCCGCCCCCCTGACCCAGAACACTGCACCACGCCTCCCGGGTCAGGGATTGGGCGTTGGCCGACCGGTGGTGTGGCACATATCTCCCGCGTATCCATTGGGCGCCGGGAGATCACGCCCCCACACCACCGGGAGGCAAGGGGAGAGGGGATCGCCGCACCGCCATGCGGGCGGGGGGGCCAAGGGCCTCCACTTTTCATTCACGCATACTCACGCAGGAGTGTGGGTGTGTTCATGCCTCATTGACACGTGCAGAGGTGCGCTG